>NC_084734.1:39318842-39618842 GCF_033978785.1 Entelurus aequoreus
ACCATACCGAAGCAGAATAAGTTGAGCCAAGGATGTTAGAATAATATCTAAACGGCGGATATGTATTCATGAAAATATGGGAAAGCTGTTGTTGGTGGGTTTGTTGGTAAAACAGCTGGAAGGAGATACTGTAGAATTCCACTCTCCCAAATTATTATTGCATTACTTCTTAAAACGAATGTAGTTGTTTGTAATAAATACTGTTGTACAGTTTACATACATATTTGTTATTCAAAAGTTTGTTTTTATTATTAAAAGACATGTTACATGTTAAAAGTGTGTTGTCCTGAGGCGTGGGGTCGGAAAAAATATCTTAAAGGGGTCTTTTTATGATTTTTTTCTACATAGAAAACCCTTCCTTATGGTCTACATAACATGTAATGGTGGTTCTTTGGTGAAATGTTGCATAGATTATGTTTTACAGACCATCTTTAAACCTCTTTCAGACCGTCTTTTCAGGATGCGCTGGTTTGTGGGCGGTCTTATTTACGTGCCTTCACTTTGACTGCGTCTTCTCCCCGTCAGCCATGTTGTAGTTTTTAACACTTCCATATGGAGTCTACTGACAAGTATAAGTTAGAACTATACGCTACTTTGTATTAGAAATGGCAACAGCAGAGGATGCATGTGCATGTACGAGCCAGTCTGCCCCACAACAATAGGATAGAGAAAAAAAGGAACTTATTGACTACAATGGCGGACTCGCGCAAAGCTCTTTGGCTAAATCTCTACCATATATGGAAATATCTGCTGACGTCACTAATGGGAAAAATGTCACAAATTGGGCAAATTCCATTGCAAGATTGTTTTATAAATTTCTCCGCAATGCCTCCATGGTTTAATTTCGAATTTTCAGGACTTATGTAGATACCAAATAGACAAAAACAAGTACCAACAGATGAAAAGGTTGGTTTTGCCTAATAGGTCCCCTTTCAATAAACATAATTTTTGGTAAAATAATAAATATATAAAATATTACAACTATTAACACCACTACTATGACTAATAGTACTGGAATAGAATATACCTATATTGTCTACTACTACTACTACAATTAATATTACTACTGTATTAATAACAACATTAGTAGCAATTTTGGAAACTGTTATGCCGCTTGTTGCATTAAATACATATGAATTGAATAAATGTAATTACGTTCTGATATTATTACATGATTGCCTGTTAATGTGATTACTGTGTATTTTTACATACAAATTGATGAATAACTTGCTTTGAAGTCATAAGTTAAGCATATATATACAGTATAGGCCAAAAGTTTGGACACACCTTCTCCTCATTCAATACGTTTTCTTTTTTTTCATGATTATTTACATTGTAGATTGTCACTGAAGGCATCAAAACTATGACACCTGTGAAGTGAAAACCATTTCGGGTGTCTACCTCTTGAAGCTCATCGAGAGAATGCCAAGAGTGTGCAAAACAGTAATCAGAGCAAAGGGTGGCTATTATGAAGGAACTAGAATATAAAACATGTATTCAGTTATTTCACCTTTTTTTGCTAAATACATAACTCCACATGTGTTCATTCATAGTTTTGATGCCTTCAGTGACAATCTACAACGTAAATAGTCAAAATGCATTGAATGAGGAGAAGGTGTGTCCAAACTTTTGGCCTGTACTGTATAAAAATACATCATATTTACAACAAAAACAATGTAAGGGATATATGATAATTATTTACATTGTTAGATCATAATATCCCCCACCAAGTGCAACTGGGATAGGCTCCAGTCCCCCCGTGGCCCCAAAAGGGACAAGCGGTAGAAAATGGATGGATTGAAGTTTAAAAGATGTGCCATTGCATGAAGTACATGCATTTTTCTGTCAAAATGGAAACAATGAATTAATTTAGTAGGAAAGATTAAGTATTTTTGACACATATTATTTCCAGACTTTCATGGGTCGCATTAAATGATGTGGTGGGCCAGATCTTGTGTTTGACACCTGGAAGTTAAATTATTGGTAAAATAATAAATAAATAAAATATGGATATTACCACTGCTCATATTACTCATACCCGTACTACAACTACTCATACTACTTCCACTAATATTACAGTAATATCCGTAGTAGCAGTGGTTATCACAGAAAACTTTTAAAATCTTAAATTAAGTTAAATATTTTTAAATAAAAAATTAATACAATTCTTGTATTTCTACTACACTACTGTCTACAACAGCTACTAATAATGGTCATATTATTACATAAATGATAGTAGTGACAATAGCCATTCCAAAAACTTTTAGCATCTTAAGTAAAGTAAAATATCTGTAAACTAAAAATAATAAAGTACTTGTGTTTCTGCTACTTATAGAAAATCGACTTCTACTAATACGACTAGTAATAATGATAATAATTTTTCAGTGATAATAGTGGTAACAGTAGTCATCCCAGACACATTAAGCCTCTTAAATGAAATAAACAAAATACTACTCAAAATAATCCGACTATTTTTTAACAATAATGATAATAAATGCAGGAATGTTTTTTGTATCAAACTTTATTGATTTGTCAAAAACAACAGCATAAAAAATACTTTAAAAAAAAGACAGTATAGGCACTATAGCAACTCTTCACCATCATCGTCATCATCATCATTCAGCAGGGATTATTTTAGCAATAAGTTAAACAGAATCGACGAGCAAAACAAGAAAGTATAAATACTTTATTGCACCGTCGACATCATTAGAGTTTCATTTTTTCCAAAGTACAAAATAAATTCTTCAAAGCAAAGCCAACTTAGAGGCGAACCAGAACCAGACCCAGACCCGGAGACCCCGTGGTCTTCCACACACTCACACGCTACATGCTAATAGTTCTGATGGCTGCCCAACAGCATCTTCTCTTCCTTGGCGCCGTCCAGATTTCCCCCCAAGCTCTTGCGGTCCTCCAACTCCAGGTTCATCTTGTTCTGCCGGAGGGCGTCGTCGGTGCTGGGAAAGCAGGGCGGCGGCAGCTCGGCGGGGAACTGGGCAGGGGTAAACACGCGGCCGCGAGACCTGGACTTGCACTTGGTGCACAGCAGGTAGAAGACCTCCACCACGTTGAGCAGCAGGGACACGCAGGCCACCGTCAGCATGAAGATGATGAAGATGGTCTTCTCGGTGGGTCGCGACATGTAACATTCCACCGTGAAGGGGCAGGGCTTCCTGGAGCAGGGGAACATGGGCACCATGATGAAGCCGTACAGGTAGTACTGGCCCGTGATGAAGGCGGCCTCGATGATGATCTTGAACACCAGCTGGGTCAGGTAGCTGCCCAGAAGCTTCCCCTTCACCTTCACATTGCCTTTCTCGTCCGTGTACTTGGGCAACTTGACGGGGCGCCCGCCCGGGCTGGCCAGCTCCTCCCTCAGCTTGTTCTCCTGGTGTATGATGTGCACGGCGTGGCCCAGGTAGATGAGCGTGGGCGTTGACACGAAGATGATCTGGAGGACCCAGAAGCGGATGTGCGAGATGGGAAAGGTCCAGTCGTAGCACACGTTCTCGCAACCGGGCTGCTTGGTGTTACAGATGAAGTCCGACTGCTCGTCGCCCCAAACGCTCTCGGCGCCGGCGCCCAGCACCATGATGCGGAACAGGAAGAGCACCGTCATCCAGATCTTTCCTATGACTGTAGAGTGGGACTGGACCTTGTCCAGTAAGCTTGACAAGAAACCCCAGTCTCCCATCTTTGGTACTCAGGTGCAAACTGATCTGGGAGTAAAAAAACACCACATTTTGGATACAAAATTATTTTTCATGGTTTGATTCCAGTAAAACCGGTTGGACTTCACGATGAGTACCGCAAACTTTGGTTTACTTTGAATTTCACCATTTATGGCAAAACAAATTGTGTATGTGTATGTGTATGTGCATTATAGCACGGGAATCTTACAACAACTCATGATTTGATTCCGATTTTTGGGCTGACGATTTCATTCGGAATCGATTCAACACAATCCTCGATTCAATTCGATTCTCGCAAAATATTATTTGGTATACAAACTATATGAAACAGGTTACAGGTACAGAAAATGACATGTACATGCAGCAAGGAAACCCGATGTGGCCTTAAAAATGTCTCTGTGAAAATTCATTACGATTTTTTTTTTTATAGCGATTTTTTAAAATTACGAACCAATTGTGAATCAAAATCAATGAGAAGCGTGATTGTGAATCGATGTTCTTCAGCACCCCTAGTCTTTTATGTTAAATTCTTTAGCCAGGAACATCCACAGTATGCATCGCTAGTTAGCTAAGTCAATCAGAACCAATCCACTGAATCAGTGCCATTTCTATCCTCAGGAAATGGATAGAAATTTTACTTATATAAAATAATAAATAAAATATATTTTTGGATTAGGTAACATTTCCTGCAAATTAATCTGATTGCATATTTATAAGTACAATTTAAAAGATTAATACTTTGTGATTAAAAAAACCCTCGAATCAGGAAATATAATTTAAATATTTCGGAAATATGTTATATATCTGTGTTGCAACTTATCCTAACTGTTCTTTAAGTCTATTTTCTATAAAACCAAAACAATTTTGTTAAAATTCATATTTAAATCTTTTCCACTCAGTCCTGTTACCCTAATACAAAAGGTCACATGGTCCAAAGAAAGGTGCATCATTTAAATCCTCTAGAGGGCAAAAGTTTAGAAACAATTTTTTTTCTGTCTATTCCATGTTGTTTTAACTATACAGTCCTGTTACCTGAATTATCTATGACATTTTAATATTATTATTGTTTGTAGTTGAGTCACTGTAATGCGCTTTTCTTTTTTTTTCTTCCATTGATGCCCCTGAAGGAGTGGCAGCACATCACAGTAGCTCCTTAGATTCCTTCATTTTACTTTATTTTTGGTATTCTTCTCAACCTTTCTTGCTTTTTTAATATCACTTATCTTTTTTCGGAACAATCTCCCTTGTGGAACAATTTCCCTTGTGGATCAATTAAGTTTGTTTAAGTCTAAGTTTGTGTCAACATGCTGTAAGAATAAATGCCATGTGGTTATGTTTGAATTGGAGAATTCCATGCAAATACACATTTTGAGAAGTCCAATATGAGTAAAAACAGATTTAGAACTGAACAATCAATGCTTATTTTGAAAGTGACAGCAAGCAAAAGGCACTGATTTGGTAGAATTGTCCTTACACAGTAAAGTGTAAAACTATTAAAAAGTCTGTGTGTTTTGTATTAGAAGTACTTAGATGGCAAATTGTAATAAAAAATGCATTAGACACTACAAGAGAGTAGTTTTCACAGTCTTTAGCTAACATAAATTGTGTTTTTGACATATCTTCATGAGAGAAAGCGTTCTCTGGAGTAGACATTTATATTTTTCCATAACTAAGCTGTTTCCCCCTAAAAAGTGTGCAACTCTGACAAAAAAGAAAAATATCAAAAACAAATGTCCAGCAGTGCCAACGCCAAAATATCAAGGTGTTTGCAGGGAACAACAGCAGCTGTTACCCAAGTGTGTGTGTGTGTGTGTGTGTGTGTGTGTGTGTGTGTGTGTGTGTGTGTGTGTGTGTGTCAACATGTGAACAAAGTGAAAACACAAAAAAAAACACCAAGCATCAAAACGTGTAATATTTTCCGATCTCGTCGTACCTGATGTCCCGAGGTTCAAGTGGACTGTCTCTGATGGCGTCTCCACGCTGACTGAACTGGACCTTGGAGCGGGCCGCAGGGTGAGCAGAATGAGGCGGGTGAGGTGCGCTGATGAGAGGTCACATTATGCAACCCCTCTATTGCCCTGTCACTTTGCAACATCAGTGAGTGCGGAGTAATGATTGACAGGTGTTTAGTAATCAGTGAATTATTCGTGCAGTAGCGGATTTAAAAAGGATCAATAGTCTTGCCATGTTTGATGTGGGAAACAAGCAGGAGGCTTTATTTGTTAAACATGTTTGCATCCATACCTGACTTGTGCAAAAATGTTTAAGTTTTAATTTTAATTAAATTATTTTGAAAAATTTTACATTTAAATTTGACAATTTTGAAAAAAATGTGACTTTAAGTTGAAACGGCTCCTCCTCACAGGAAGTGGCGGTACATTTATTGCAATTAAGAAAAAATGCCCCCTAGCCAAGTAACAGGAAACAAATGTAAACAATACAAATAAACACAAATTCATTCAATTTTGTATCCCAAGTTACATCAGCTTGAGGAGTTTTCCAGGACAGGAGCTGTCTCTCTGCTAATTGTAGCTTACAGGCAAACATTCTGGTTACGGGCCTCCCCACCACTAGTGGGCGTAGCGAACGCCACAGTGTAAGATCTGTAAGATCTGACCCAAACACTGGCCAGCATTGGCTTATAACAAGAGATGGGCATAACTTGGTTTTTCCAACCACGGGAAGGAAGAAAGTGAGTGTGACGGACAGTGCTGAGAAGAAGAAGTGGATGATATCCATCGCATTAAAGAAAGAAATCATCAAAAAACAAGACAGAGTGTGTCTCTAGCTAACTTGGAGAAGTATTTGGTGCGTATCACTACTAGTCTGCACCATACTGAAGCAGAGTGAGTTTAACACCAGCCAAGTATGGTAAAATGATATCAAAATGGAGGAAAAGCTGCTGATGGTGTCTTTGATGGAGAAGAAGCTGGGAGAAGATACTAGAAGTCCACCCTCCAAGGTAGATGCTGTACATTATTATTACACTACTTCATAAAATTACTGTAGTTCTTAGTACTACATTCTATTGTATTGTTCTAATGCAACATTTCATATCTAAACCTAGGTTTCTCTTTCGAAAAGGCATGTTCCGTGTTAAAATGGTGACGTTTTGGGGGGCAAGCATTGATTATATCGATTCATTTCAATGGGCTGCGCTATTTTGCGATACAAGTTTATTGAGTATGAGCTGCTCACAAAACCAAATCAACTGGTATCCTGGTATGAATGCTTTACTGGATAAAGTAAAGCATTCTACGAAGCAAAATATTTCCTTAAAATGTTCCATAATCCAACATTTATACATCAAATTAAATGAGCTGATTTATAGAATATGCTTTTATTCTTAATTGTCGATAGACAAAATAATGGCTTTAATTAGAATGTAAGCTATAGAAAAACCTTCCAACTTTTACACCTAAAACCTGAGCTTACTGTATAACACACGCTGTTCATTCTAATAATATTTCCTTGAAATATGTAAAACAATCACATATATTGTACACTAAAATGATCTGTTGGAATTTTCACTTCCTTCAATTAGAATGTATTTTGCAATTCTACTTCCTGTTTGCAAACTCAGTTGAAAATTCATGAAATTGAACATGATTTTGGGAGAAATTCTGAATTCACTTGTGAATTTTGCACAGGCCTGGCTCAAACTGACGCTGTATATGACTGTATATCAGTCATATACATGCTACAATAAATGATGCACAACAATAAATATACTGTTACATGACTGCTGTCTGACAGTGTCAATTAAAAAGTGGCCGACATGCGGTCAGGGGAGGCAGAGCATAAAAAGCAAAGAAACCAACAAAAAAACACAATAGTGATATATTTGTCCTCTGAACTGGACTGAACTAAATCATCTTTCATGATAAAACATTTGTTATGATACTTTTACTTACTTTTTGGACTTCCTCCATTTTCTTTTTTTGCCTTATTCAACCTTGCTGTAACATCTTTAAAAGCAGCACACCAGTTATATTGAGGTTTTTATTTTATTTTATTTTAGCCCCCGAACAAAGACAAAATAGTATCTTACTTTCCCCAAAATTAAAGACTCAGGCCTTTTTCATAGGACAGTGATAATATATAATACTGTAGTAGGTAAAAGGTCAAACAAGAAGATTGAATATGAAACTTTTTTGATAAAAGATGCTTAAATTCAGCTACAAAAAAAATTAACTATCACCTTCACATGCGCACACACACACATTCTTGTATTTTGGTGCCTTCTTGAGACCGCCGAAAAATGCCTACCTCTTTAGGACCACCCTTTCTAGCTGTATAAAGATTTGTATTTACAACATTAATAATACATACATACTATGTAAATATAAAAAATGTATGGTTTTAGTTTTGTTTCTGTTGTTTGTAATTTATTTTTAATCTTCATTATTTACATCAAGTTATTACAGTATGTCTCTATATACATATATATTTATTTTTAATTAATTTCGGCCAAAGAGGGCACATTTCAATTTCTTACACACACTTGTTATTACATATGTAGGCCAGAGGGGGAGCACTTTTAAAACCGACACAGAGTCAATTTGGAAAATCCCTCCGTTTTGGGACCACCCTAATTTTGGCAGATTTCACCACCAAGGGTACAAATGAGACATTCTCTATTAGATGAAATGCTTTTCCGTATTGGGACCATGATTTATGTCCTAACTTGTTCACCGGTCCTCATATGGAAGGCACTTTTCCTTGTTGATGTCTCAAGAAGGGTAGGAATACAAGAAAACACACACACACACACACACACACACACACACACACACACACACACACACACACACACACACACACACACACACACACACACACACACACACACACACACACACATGAACACACACACACACACACACACACACACACACACACACACACACACACACACACACACTCACACTCACACACAAATTGTATTTGTTACCTTCTTGAGACCTCTGAAAAATGCCTACCTCTTTAGGACCACCCTTTCTAGATATATAAAGATTTGTATTTACAACATTAATAATATATACATACTATGCAAATATAAAAAAGGTAAGCTTATAGTTAATTCTTTTTTTTTTTTTTTTTGTAATTGGTTTTTAATGTTCATTATTTACTTCAAGTTATTAGTATTAGTATGTCTCTATATACATATTTTATTTTTAAAATTAATTTTGGCTAAAGAGGGCGCATTTCTTTTTTCTTTTTTTTTAATGCCAAAGAGGGGCTCATTTCAATTTCTTACAAACACTTATTACATATGTTGGCCAGAGGGGGAGCACTTCAACATTTTACACACACTTGTTATTTCATATGTTGACCAGAGGGGGAGCAATTTTAAAACCGACACACAGTCAATTTGAAAAATCCCTCCTTTTTGGGACCACCCTAATTTTGATAGATTTCCCCACCAGGGGTACAAATGAGACATTCTCTATTAGATGCAATGGTTTTCCGTATTGGGACCATGATTTATGTCCTAACTTGTTCACCGGTCCTCACATGAAAGGTACTTTTCCATGTTGATGTCTCAAGAAGGGAAGGAATACAAGAATACACACACACAAACACACACTCACACTCACACACACACACACACACACACACACACACACACACACACACACACACACACACACACACACACACACACACACACACACACACACACACACACACACACACACACACACTCAGATATGCACCTCCCCCGACCCCATGTTGCCAGGTGACATTTTTCCAGCTATGTCATTAACTCCGCCCATCACCCCAAACTTGCGCCCCTCCAGCTCCAGGTTGGCACGATTCTGGACCACGTCATCCCTGAGCGTGTACGCCTTCCTGTGCGAGACAGGCGTGACGGTGTAGTCCCGCCTCCTGGTCACGCACTCCTTGAAGGCCTTGATGCACAGGTAGAGCAGCTCCCCCACGCTGAGCGCCAGCGACAAGAGTGCCGCCGCCAGCATGAACCAGATGATGAGTGACTTCTCGGTGGGCCGGGACAGGAAGCAGTCCACCTGGTGGGGGCACGGCCAGCGGGAGCACACGTAGAGGGGATCCAGGGTCAAGCCGTACAGGAAGTACTGGCCCGCGATGAACAAGACCTCCAGGGCTATCTTGGCCACCAGGTGGAGGACGTAGCTACGAAGGAGGCGGCCGCGGATGTTCACTTTCCCGCTGCTCTTCGTGTACTTGGGAATTTTGTAGCTCCGCCTCAGGAACAACATGGCCTGGTCGTCCATGCCCGCCTGCTTCTTCATTTTCTCCTTCATCTGAACAGACGAAAGCCTGCTCACACGTGCTCAGCAACACTCGCACTGTCAAAAAGACTCCTATATTTGTGTCAATGCTGAAGGACACACATCCAAACTTTGGCTAATTGTTGCTATCGTGCATAACTATAACAATTCTGAGAGAAAGACATTCATGCGCTTATGCGTCAAAATAGCTTTGACTTGTGTCAATGCTGAGAGACAAGCGTTTCATGCAAATGCTAAAGGGTGTCAAAAAGATTTCTGTCTTTTTGTGTAAATGCTGAAAGACAAGCATTAAAAGTGATGCTACAGTGTGCATAAATAAAACAGTGTTTGTGTCTGTGGAGGGAGATGGGGCCAGCGCGCTCGTAGGAGCAAAAGTCCCCGCCGCTGTCCATGGTGCTGAGGACGAGCACCATCGGGTAGGGGCGGGGCATGCGCTGACGGCGAGACACAGCTGGCAGGTGATTGGATTTCACAGGTGGTACGTATTTCATATAATCCTCTGTTGTCTTTAACAGTAAGCAGCCGGGAGCAGGAGGAGAGAGAGGATACAGATGTGACTGAAAAGTCACGTTCTGCGAGAGAAAACTTTTGATAAAAACATATGATCATTAAAACTCTGTTAAAACCTGCATGCTTGGATCCTGTGAAGTGTCTGTCAGTGGGACCGCTAGGAAGCAACTTCCACAGTGTCCTAATGCTGAGAGACGAGCATTCAATCTACTGCCAAAGGGTGTCAAAAACATTATTTTGAAATGTTTCCCTCCAAATGTGCTGAGGGCGGAAGTTGTCACGCCCATATGGTCATGTCATCACCCGAAATTACCAATAAAAAGGCTTCTAACATATAGTTTCGAAGAGGCCCCACCCACAAAATTGTAATTGAGTTGTAACTATGGATGTATATCGTTTGGATGTTATCGATACCATCATAGGCGCCGATTCCGTGGGTGCTTCGGGGCCCGAGCACCCACGGACAATGCCGAGCACCCTTTGGGATTGATGGAAACTTTCAATCTTTAAAATAATTTTTGAAAAATCAATCTTGTTGTAGTTAATTTTGTGGTGAGTTTGGTCGGTTTTACAAAATAATAAAGCCACAAATCATATGGGGTATTAACTTCGCTGAACGTCTATTCTATTATTTTTTAATACACACACCGAGCACCCACTGGCAGAAATGTAGATCGCCGCCTATGGATACCGTTACCAATATCAGTATTTCTTATCGGACCCAGTATTCATCAATACTCGTAATGGGCCATCCATCCATCTTCTTCCGCTTATCCGAGGTCGGGTCGCGGGGGCAGCAGCCTAAGCAGGTAAGCCCAGACTTCCCTCTCCCCAGCCATTACGTTCAGCTCGTCCCGGGGGATCCCGATGCGTTCCCAGGCCAGCCGGGAGATATAGTCTTCCCAACGTGTCCTGGGTCTTCCCCGTTGGCTCCTACCAGTCGGACGTGCCCTAAACACCTCCCTAGGGAGGCGTTCGGGTGGCATCCTGACCAGATGCCCGAACCACCTCATCTGGCTCCTCTCAATGTGGAGGAGCAGCGGCTTTAGTTTGAGCTCCCCCCGGATGACAGAGCTTCTCACCCTATCTCTAAGGGAGAGCCCCGCCACCCGGCGGAGGAAACTCATTTCGGCCGCTTGTATCCGTGATCTTGTCCTTTCGGTCATAACCCAAAGCTCATGACCGTAGGTGAGGATGGGAACGTAGATCGACCGGTAAATTGAGAGCTTTGCCTTCCGGCTCAGCTCCTTCTTCACCACAACGGATCGATACAGCTCCTAATGGTACTTTCTGTAATTGGTGTAAATAAAGATTTGAACAAATGCCGTTTTTATTAGCACAAGAGGTTGCGCACCACCAACATCATGTGACATCGCACAGCAGGTCAGTCCTTCACCAACAGCTGCTTTGAAAGTCTTAAACAAGTCAAATATGTTTGCAGTGCAAGGTGCCATGCAGTTGTTACGTAATCATCTTGTAAACACCACACATATCTATCACTGTATCGCTGGAAATAATATATATGTATGGCATTCGTGTTCAGAGAAGAGCACAGACCTTTTACATGATATATTACATAAATGTAACGGGGAGGACGCATGGTGATGCGCGGATTGTTCTTCCAAGCGATGCAGCAGGAATTTTGGAGACAGCGTGCAGGTAGGAAATGATTTATTACAATAAATCATTCAAAAAAATACCAAAACGAACAAAATAAGCAAACACAAGGAGAATGTGCCGATTGCATGGGGAATGTCTATAGCACAGGGAGCTAACAGAATAGCTTACAAGCGCAAGAAAAACCATAGGGAACCAACGTGACAGTTGCATTAAGCGTGAGAGAGGCAGAAAAGGCAGAACTAAATAGCTCTCTGATTAGTGCTTGGGACAGTTGAGCGTCCCGAACACTAATTAGAGGCATGTGAACATTATCAGCACCCATGACAACCAAGAGAAAACACAAAACAGGGGTGCTGAAACAGAACTAAAACAACCGGTGAATCCAAACGAAAAACAAACTATGATCCGGGAAACGGACTGAAAGGACAAGATCACGGGTACAAGCGGCCGAAATGAGTTTCCTCCACCGGGTGGCGGATCTCTCCCTTAGAGATAGGGTGAAAAGCTCTGTCATCTGGGAGAAGCTCAAAGTAAAGCCGCTGCTCCTCCACATGGAGAGGAGCCAGATGAGGTGGTCCGGGCATCTGGTCAGGATGCCACCCGAACGAATCCCTAGGGAGGTGTTTAGGGCGCGTCCGACTGGTAGGAGGCCACGGGGAAGACCCACGACACGAGACTATCTCTCCCGGCTGGCCTGGAAATGCCTTGGGATCCACCGGGAAGAGCTAGACGAAGTGGCTGGGGGGAGGGAAGTCTGGGCTTCTCTGCTTTGGCTGCTGCCCCCACGACCCGATCTCGGATAAGCGGAAGAAAATGGATGGATGGATGGAAGTGTGTGTGTTTTTAACAAGGTGAGTTTTGATGCCACACAAACGCGGAGCGATGGAGTGACGTCAGACGGCGACTAGAAACATGTTAACAGATGCTATCTTTACTTTTTGAGTGGATTAATGTTGGCCTGTGGATTACTGAACCGCTAGGAAGGTTGACAAAGCGCTATAGCAGCGGTCATGAGTAAAGCGCGTCCAGTTCAAGTTGACACTAACTCTTATTAGCGGCGTGACTTTGAGGGACTTTTGAGGAGGAAATATTGTCGTGTTAACTTTGGTGTGGTGTCGCTTCCTTATTTGTCATTATTCCAAGCTGATTATCAGCTCCTACTCATGTCATTTTTTATGCATACCAGCTGCACCTGAAGTAAACGTGACAGCGTGTCATAATTACAGCTGGATTAAAAAAAAAAATACAGATAGCTGCATCATTTGTCCAGAATTTTGACGGTCCCCCAGGTACCAGTACCCAATTAGGTACTGGTACCAAAAAATACCGGTAGCCCTTAGTCGTAACCAAAAAAAAATTTGCAATCAAAAGCCCCCCCCAAAATTATTTCAAACTTTAAAAAACTATTTGCAACCAAAAAATTATTTTGAAAAAACGATTTTTAACTGAAAAATTATTTATGGTTAGAACAAAGGATTTTCAACCAAAAAAATGATTTTTAACACACAAAAAATTGCAACTAAAAAACACAAAATGATTTGTAATCAAAAAATTATTTTTGTATGAAAATCTTCTTTTGGTTGCAAAAATGATCTTGTTGCATAACAAGACACATTGCGCTCCATAGAATTAATGTTGAATAATTATGATATTTCTGGCCTCACAGCATTTGTTCAATCAACATACCTTCTTCTCAGCGTGGAGGATGTGGAGGACGTAGCCGAGGTAGACGAGCGTGGGCGTGGCCACGGCGATAATCTGGATGGCCCAAAAGCGCACGTGAGAGATGGGGAAAGCGAGGTCGTAGCAGACGTTCTCACAGCCGGGCTGCTTGGTGTTACAAACGAAGTCCGACTGCTCATCGCCCCACACCTGGAACCACAGGACACCCACGCCACACACTTTGCTGTCAAATATGGCGGCTGCAAGGTCATAAACGACACGCTGGTGCTCCTGCATCCACTGCATGTTCAACATCCACAACTTTTTTGACCTCGAGGCCCAACTTTTCCACTACAGAGGGCCCCGGGGCCCGCTCAAAAATCAACACTGAATTAGTAATCTTACCCTTCATTTGAATGGTATTGAATAGCTATATCTAACCTACTGACAGTTTAACAGGATAAACCTAAAACCCTAAAAATAAATACTAATCAAATACGTATACTGCAAAAGAAGGGACTCTAAAAAACTGATGAAAAATGTACATAGAAATCTGCAGTGCTAACTTGAATAAATTCCAACTAAACTAATAATGTATGTTTCTTAAATAAACTGTCAATAAAAGTGAAGTGCAAATGAAAATACATGCCCCCCACTTAAATCATAATTTTTGCGCTTAAGAAACCTCTCTGACTTTAGCTCCTGATCTTGTCATTAGTGTCACTAGTGGTGCAAAAGTGTAATGCAACAGAATACCGATGCAACCCATACGGACCACAGCTGAGAAACACATATTTTTTTGGCATGCGCTCGCGGCCTAACAATGGACCTCGGTCCTATGTTAAGAAACACTGATCTTCACTCACCTTTTCGGCGCCAATGCTCAGAACCAGAATGCGGAAGACGAACAGAACCGTCAGCCAGACTTTTCCGATGACTGTAGAGTGAGTCTGCACCTTGTCCAGCAGGCGGCCCAGGAGCTCCCATTCACCCATTTTTATTCAGGGCTTACTTCGCTTCCTGCGCCACCAACAACACATCAACTTATACAACAGCATTGCAATTTGTAAATACAGTTGTGCCTGGTTGTTTTTGGTAACTTGTTCCAAAAGGTCAGAGGAAAACAGAATTGTATGAAAAACCAAGCAATGTTTACCATTGAAAATCATGTAAAGCCAACCAATCTGTACCAGACACACAAAACATAGCACATGACAATAGTTTTACCTGCAGACAACATTGCGAAATACATACAAATGATGAAAGAAATGGATAAATACTAGAGATGTCCGATAATGGCTTTTTGCCGATATCCGATATTCCGATATTGTGCAACTCTTAATTACAGATACCGATATCAACCGATACCGATATATACAGTCGTGGAATTAACGCATTATTATGCCTAATTTGGACAACCAGGTATGGTGAAGATAAGGTCCTTTTTAAAAATAATAATAAAATAAGATAAATAAATAAAAATCATTTTCTTTAATAAAAAAGAAAGTAAAACAATATAAAAACAGTTACATAGAAACTAGTGATTAATGAAAATTAGTAAAATTAACTGTTGAAGGTTAGTACTATTAGTGGACCAGCAGCACACACAATCATGTGTGCTTACTGACTGTATCCCTTGCAGACTATATTGATATATATTGATATATAATGTAGGAACCAGAATATTAATAACAGAAATAAACAACCCTTTTGTGTGAATGAGTGTGAATGAGTGTGAATGTGGGAGGGAGGTTTTTTGGGTTGGTGCACTAATTGTAAGTGTATCTTGTGTTTTTTGTGTTGATTTAATTTTTTAAAAAAAACTAAATTAAAAAAACCCGATACCGATAATAAAAAAAATGATACCGATAATTTCCGATATTACATTTTAAAGCATTTATCGGCCGATATTATCGGACATCTCTAATAAATACAAAATTAACTTTGCATTTACTGAGGGGGAAAGGACCTACATGGATGCCACCTTTGTGCGTTAATACGTCTTATTTCCCCCATTCAATAGTGTTTCTCACCTTCTTTATCAAAGTGCTAGCACTTTTTTGGCGCCATACTTGATGGCTTATATTGCAGTCACACTCAATAAAAATAGCGCACAGACCGAGTCATTACAACATTTTTCACACTTTTTTGATGTGAACGGTTTTCTATGCTTTAAATAAATTTAAATTTAAATTGATGCATGTTTTGTACTTCAATAAAACAAATTCATGGGAAAAACATTTATTTTTTTAGTGCAAAATAACACATTTAATATAAAACTGCTTATGTTCCTGGCATTTCTGCAGGCCGATTTTTGATCCAGGCCAGTGATATCATCAGCCCAGCATTAACACCGAGCGCCACAGTGGCACAATAAATGAATCAATCAATAAATTCCTTTATTTATTTATTTATTGTCATTGTCATAATAACACTTAAGTCATACATGTCAATTACAATATAATCAACTGTGGAAATATACCATCATATTCTTATCATTGACGGAGTAAGAAGAGGCTAAGAATAGGTTAGCGGTAAAATATCATATCAGGTGCCTTGGCATTCATTAAAAGGCATTGTACATGTGCTGGGCTCCCCACTGAGTATAGGCCCTACGCACGTGTGAGCTGCATTTAGTGAAGCTGAAATTAAGCATTTGGAGTAATTATTACTTTAGTTTAGTGTAATATTTCCACCGTCAGTGGTCAATAAAGTAAACAAGAACATATTTATAAATTGACAATTCTACAGACCAAAAGGGTTTAGGCTGAAGTTAAACACTTGCGTCGCCTAACCCTTTTAACAAAGTCAAATACAAGATAACACAAAACCACAAGACATCAGCCTCTGATCTTGAGCTTCGGACATGTGAAAACTTTTTACAAATCCTTTACACAACATATTACTAATACTCCTTGTACACAGCATACCAACTGTACAAATATACACACAGTAACTACTTAGACCAACAATTATGTAATACCCATGTATTCATCCATCCATTTTCTACCGCTTGCCCCTTTTAGGGTCGCGGTGGGATGCTGGAGCCTATCTCAGCTGCACTCGGGCGGAAGGAGGGGTACACCCTGGACAAGGCACCACCTCATCGCAGGGCCTGTAGGTTAAACATTTGTACTAATAATATGCAAACACCTATATTTCCATTAGCACTTATGTACCACATTTAGTTTTTGTTGTAAATTTGGATCATAGTACCAACTACTGGTGTTTTAGAGGGTTACATTTTTCAAAGAAATTGGTCTTAACGTTGTTTTTTTAAATGTGTTCCATGAACTCCCCTGACAGAAACACATTTACTTTTTAATCTAGTTCTCACATTTGCTTTTTGAAAGACAGATGAGTCTCTGAGGTTTGAACCTCTCCTGGAGACACGGAGGCAGCGTGTGGTCCTGAGCTTTGTATGTTCCAATAGCAGTGTGGAGGTCAACAAGATCATGTAGTTCTAATATTTTTAATTGAATGAAAAGCGCATGGGTATGAGCATATTCATCCGCATAATTTTTTATTCTAATGGCTTTCTTTTGAAGTAATACATTTGAGTTCATGTTTGAGTTATAATTGTTTCAACACAAAAATTTAGATATCGAAGTACAAAACAATTATATAACATGTTAAGAGCATTTTGATTTACAGAGTTTTTAAATTTATATATCCATCCAGCCATATTCTTCCGCTTATCCAAAGACGGGTGGTGGGGCAGCAGCCTAAGTAGAGAAGCCCAGACTTCCATCTCCCCAGCTACTTCGTCCAGCTCTTAACATAGCAATCATTTTTTGCCATCTTGTCTTGAGTATATCTATGTGCAGTTTCTAATTTAGTTTGTCATCTATATCGAATCCCAAAAATGTAGTTGAACACTCACACAGAGAGAATACAGTTGAGTCTTTCCATATCATTGATTTTAATGTGACATGGTATATTAACTTTCTTAATTACAAAAAATTATATACATTGTTTTATTTAAATTGATTGATAGCTTATTAGCATCAATGGCGTGGCACGGTTGGGAGAGTGGCCGTGCCAGCAACCTGAGGGTTCCTGGTTCGATCCCCACCTTCTACCAACCTCGTCACGTCCGTTGTGTCCTTGAGCAAGACACCTCACCCTTGCTCCTGATGGGTCGTGGCTAGGGCCTTGCATGGCAGCTCCCGCCATCAGTGTGTGAATGTGTGTGTGAATGGGTGAATGTGGAAATAGTGTCAAAGCGCTTTGAGTACCTTGAAGGTAGAAAAGCGTTATCCAAGTATAACCCATTTACCATTTCACATTTAACCATTGCTTTAGAATTAAAGGTTCATTCTCTACGGTCTCTAGGAGCTGGCCAAAGTCTTGCCCAGAACAGTACTGGCTTGTATCATCAGTAAAGAGAATACAGTTGAGTTTTTTAAATTTTATTATTTTACAGACATCATTATAAACAGAGCCTCGAGGAACTCCATGTGTTATGATCTTTTTATCTGAGTCTACATTGTTCATATGCAGATACTGTACTGATATATTCCACTAAGATAACTTTTCAACCAATCATGAGCAAGACCTCTGCATTTTGTTTAGAAGTAACGTGTGATCGATGGTGTCAAAGGCCTTGCGCAGGTCTATGAAAACGCCAACAGTGAACTCCTTATCATTTGCAGTGGTTACCTCCTCAACTAATTCCATTAATGTTTGATCAAAAACCGTATTGTTGCTCACTCAGCAAGAGATGCTTATCAATCAAACGGTCTAATCTTGATACAAATATTTTTTCTAGAATTTGTGAAAATTGTGGGAGTAAAGAAATAGGCCTATAGTTGGTAAAATGATGCTCACTTTTGAAGATGGAATTAACTTTTGACGTTTTCTTTTTCAATGGAAGGACACATTTTATGAAATAAATATTACATGTATAACTGAAGGGAACAGCCATTTATTTTCTTAATCAGAGAAATGTCTATATTTTCAAGGAATGTCTTGTTTTTCAAGGAATATGCCATTTCTTCATGAACAGGAGGAATGAAAAACGATTGTTATGAATGATGTGTTCATTAAATTTACCAGTGTTTTCTGTTTTTTAAACAAAATGAAGTATTTTGTTCCCTGAAGGCTAACAAAAACAAAAGTTCCGTTGGGTCCATTTTGGAGGCCACAATCTGGACTGATAGGAGTCACAGGTGCTGATGATATTGCCACAAAAACACACATTTATCTGTGAGCAAATGTCATCTTAACCTTGTCACACACACAAACACAGACACACGCACACACACGCGCGCGCACACACACACGTGCACACGCTAGCAGAGAGAAGCTATATTACTGCTTTTTATTTGACACAGTGCAGTATGCCTAATCAATAATTACTCAACTCAATAAAAGTAGTAATTAGGCATGATTTCTGCGTTCACCTAACACATAATTGGCTAATAAAACGGAGTCCGCTATAAAACGCAGATTAGAAAAAATGACATCTATCTAGGTGAAATGCTGTCATTGTGACGATAAAGAACATCTGTTTGGAAAAATAATGTGTCCGGTACTGCTCATTCATCCCCAAAACACTAAACCGCCCCATGCTGAATAATCCCAAAAAATGTATATATTACAAGTTGACAAAATGTTCCGCAGTAGTGGAGAAATCAGCTGAATAAAGGGACATGCTACAACACTTGCATGATGTCATCCTCCCTCTTGTCTGTCCCTTGAATGTGTCAGGCTCCACCCTTTTTAAAAGATCCTAACTCAATTTGGAACTTCATTTGTCATCATGTATTTTCTAATCTTGGAGGCCTAATATTTTTGTTATTGTGTAACTACAAAACCCAAAACCATTGAAGTTGGCACGTTGTGTAAATCGTAAATAAAAATACAATACAATGATTTGCAAGTCCTTTTCAACTTATATTCAATTGAATAGACTGCAAAGACAAGATATTTAATGTTCGAACTGAGAAACGCAATTTTTTTTTGCAAACAATCGTTAACTTAGAATTTAATGGCAGCAACACATTGCAATAAAGTTGGCACAGGGGCATTTTTACCACTGTGTTACATGGCCTTTCCTTTTAACAACACTCAGTACATTTTTGGGAACTGAGGAGACCAATTTTTGAATCTTGTCAGGGGGAATTTTTTCCCATTCTTGCTTGATGTACAGCTTACGTTGTTCAACAGTCCGGGGTCTTCGTTGTGGTATTTTAGGCTTCATAATGCGCCACACATTTTCAATGGGAGACAGGTCTGGACTACTCGCAGGCCAGTCTAGGACCCGCACTCTTTTACTACGAAGTCGTAACACGTGCAGAATGTGAGTTGGCATTGTCTTGCTGAAATAAGCAGGGGCGTCTATGAAAAAGACGTTGCTTGGATGGCAACATATGTTGATCCAAAACCTGTATGTACCTTTCAGCATTAATGGTGCCTTCACAGATGTGTAAGTTACCCATGTATTGGGCACTAATACACCCCCATACCATCACAGATGCTGGCTTTTGAACTTTGCGCCTATAACAGTCCAGATAGTTATTTTCCTCTTTGGTCCGGAGAACATGACGTCCACAGTTTCCAAAAACAATTTGAAATGTGGACTCCTCAGATCACAGAACACTTTTTCACTTTGCATCAGTCCATCTTGGATGAGCTCGGGCCCAGCGAAGCCGGCAGTGTTTCTGGGTGTTGTTGATAAATGGCTTTCGCTTTGCATAGTAGAGTTTTAACTTGCACTTACAGATGTAGCGACCAACTGTAGTTACTGACAGTGGTTTTCTAAAGTGTTCCTGAGCCCATGTGGTGATATCCTTTACACACTGATGTCGCTTTTTGATGCAGTACCGCCTGAGGGATCGAAAGTCACGGGCATTCAATGTTACGTGCAGTGATTTTTCCAGCCAGATTGTCTGAACCTTTTGATGATATTATGGACTGTAGATGGTAAAATCATTAAATTCCTTGCAATAGCTCGTTGAGAAATGTTGTTCTTAAACTGTTGAACAATTTGCTCACACATTTGTTCACAAAGTGGTGACCCTCGCCCCATTCTTGTTTGTGAATGACCCAATCATGGCACCCACTTGTTCCCAATTAGCCTGTTCACCTGTGGGATGTTCCAAATAAGTTTTTGATTAGCATTCTTCAACTTTCTCAATCTTTTTTGCCACTTGTGCCAGCTTTTTTGAAACATGTTGCAGGCCTCAAATTCCAAATGAGCTAATATTTGCAAAAAAAAATTAAGTTTACCAGTTTGAACGTTAAGTATCTTGTCTTTGCAGTTTATTAAATTGAATATAAGTTGAAAAGGATTGGCAAATCATTGTATTCTGTTTTTATTTACGACTTACACAACGTGCCAAGTTCACTGGTTTTGGGTTTTGTACAATATTGATATGATTCCTGTTTCTCGTTCAAACTTCCATACACAAGCCCTTCTGGCATGGTCTCTTCTCTATAAGCACAATTTCTTACCTACAAAATACTTAATTTGGAACAATAGGGATATATGTTACAAAAGGAAATCACTTTTCCTCAACAATTGGTTCAAGAATTGTATTATTTTGGTGAGTCAGTTTTTCAATAAGGAAGGTAAACTGTTTATTACCAAGAATGTCTCAACCATTTAAGGTCCCTGTGACTCCCAAACAATTTGCCATTGTATTTGATGCCATTCCATCAGGTGTTGTTATGTTGTACAGGGCTTACTCATTTCCTCTTTCTACTGTAACAATTGTGAATGATCCACTTGACACTCCTGTGGGGAATGTTTGTTTTGATCAGAAAAATCCGCAGCTGACTCCAAAATGATTGTGTGTCTGTCTCCTATGTAATTGCGTTCTTGAATAACGTTGTGAAGGACGTCTGCTGGGTCAAAACGTGGTCTCTTCCTAACAGGGACTTTCTTACGAACAAAGTCAAAGAGATTTATTTCCAAATCATTCATGGTTATTACCCTGTAAAGACTGTGATGGTTAAATACAATAAGGACATTGATGTTACCTGCACCTTATGTAACATGCATCCAGAGACAGTTTACCACCTGTTTTGGACTTGTGAAAGCACTTGTGAAGGCAGAGCATCTGTTGTTTCATCTTGGACAATATTTATTACAAAATTGTGCTTTGTCTTAAACATGTACTATTTGGATTTACACAGTAAGAGAAAACATTTGAAAAGGAATTTTACCTTTGCAACCTCATTATACTATTGGCTAAGTTTTATATTCATAAATGTAAGGTTGTCAATACACAATCTGTTTTTTGTGCCTTTAAAAAAAGAATTAGAACTTTACTTTCAAACGCTATCTACCTCGAGCAACCAAAAAGCTGTGAAAACTATAACGCTATGCTCCAAATTTAAACTATTTACATCCATCCATCCATCCATTTTCTACCGCTTATTCCCTTCGGGGTCGCGGGGGGCGCTGGAGCCTATCTCAGCTACAATCGGGCGGAAGGCGGGGTACACCCTGGACAAGTCGCCACCTCATCGCAGGGCCAATATAGATAGACAGACAACATTCACACTCACATTCACACACTAGGGCCAATTTAGTGTTGCCAATCAACCTATCCCCAGGTGCATGTCTTTGGAGGTGGGAGGAAGCCGGAGTACCCGGAGGAAACCCACGCAGTCACGGGGAGAACATGCAAACTCCACACAGAAAGATCCCGAGTCCGGGATTGAACTCATGACTACTCAGGACCTTCGTATTGTGAGGCAGACACACTAACCCCTGTTCCACCGTGCTGCCCTAAACTATTTACAGAACTTGTAAATTACTACATCTACATATGTGTATTTTACATTCTACTATAATTACTTGATTGAATAACAACCCCTTGGTGCTGTATTATGCTGTTTTTGTACTTGTTTAATTGTCCTTGTTCATATGTTTGTAAATGTTGAACTTTATAAATAAAGGTGTATAACATTTTTTTTTTAAAAGCATATGTCATACTCCGCGAGGCTGCACACACACACACACACACACACACACACACACACACACACACACACACACACACACACACACACACACACACACACACACACACACACACACACACACACACACACACACACACACACACGCACACACACACCCAAACACACGCACACACATTGTTGTATTTGTTACCTTCTTGAGACCTCCGAAAAATGCCTATCTCTTTAAGACCACCCTTTTTAGATACATAAAGATTTGTATTTACAACATTAATAATATATACATACTGTGCAAGTATAAAAAGGTAAACTTTTAAATTTGTTTGTAATTGTAATTGTTTTTTAATCTTCAATATTTACTTCAAGATATTACATTATGTCTCTATATACACCCATCCATCCATTTTCTACCGCTTGTCCCTTTTGGGATCGCGGGGGGTGCTGGAGCCTATCTCAGCTGCATTCGGGCGGAAGGCGGGGTACACCCTGGACAAGTCGCCAACTCATCTATATGCATATTTATTTTATTTATTTTTTATTACTTTTGGACAAAGGGGGGCGCATTTCAATTTCTTACACACACTTGTCATTACATATGTTGGCCAGAGGGGGAGCACTTCAAATTTTTAAACACACTTTTTATTTCATATGTTGACCAGAGGGGGAGCAATTTTAAAACCGATACACAGTCAATTAGAAAAATCCCTCCTTTTTGGGACCACCCTAATTTTGATAGATTTCACCACCAGGGGTGCAAATGAGACATTCTCTATTAGATGCAATGGTTTTCTGTATTGGGACCATGATTTATGTCCTAACTTGTTCACCGGTCTTCATATGGAAGGCACTTTTCCTTGTTGATGTCTCACACACACACACACACCCCTCAGTGTCAACAAATTAAAAAACAGACACAAAGTTGTCAGAACAAAATCCAATCATATTTACTTTTGTCTGGTAGGTGGGTGGGACTAGTTTCAAATATATCCAATCACAGTTCTTTAATAGCGTGCAATATGAGAGAGGGTGGGAGTTAGCAACAAAGATGGGCCAATCAGATGCTTTGCCTTCTGAGATGCGGAAGTTGAAGTTAAAGGTCTCACCGGAGGCGCCAAAACATAAAGGTGTGGATTTAACGTGTTCACCTTGGTGTTCACATATTGCTAAAGTGAAATATTGTGAAAATGAAAAGGACACATTTTCTTTGTGACTCTACGATGCCATCAGCAGGCAAGTCATCGATCATGACATCGACGGACTGTAAGTTAAAAGTGTGTATTTGCTGCTCCGGGCTTTCGGTCAAAATGAGCTATTTGGTCGAAAAGAGCTATCAGTTGCTATTTCTTAGTGATGGTCAGATGGAGCCTCATGAGGCATTGAACCACTTGAGCCAATTGGTTCGAGCATTTCTCGAAGCTTTAATACATGCTTTGGCACAAGACACCTGCTGGTCAAATGTATGATAACAAACAGCTGCATCGTGACCTCATAATATGTGACGCATTGAAATGTTTCTATTATGGCTCTTGGAAATGACAATGAATCACAGTAAATGTTTGACACATTTTTTTTACTAGGTAAATCAACAAAGTATGATAAAATATGTTTATGTGTTATATATGTACATATATTGTGTGTTTGTATTTTGCCAAAATGGTAGAATCATATGACAGGGCAGGTTGTATAATGTTTTCCTGTCACCTTGAGGAAATGGCATAAAGAGGAAGATGACAATACAATGTAACTTGGACAATGATGTAAAGAACAGAGGATATTTAGTTCATTTTTATTTATTTTTTCAGGCGATTTTTTTTGTTTTTTGACAAAACCTCTCCATTATCCACCTATTGATGTCTGGTAGCTGGTTAAAAATAATAAATACAGAATGTGTTACTTTGATAAATCTAAGGTTAACAGTGATAAACACATTTGAGAACTGATGTTGCCAAGAATCGAACCCACGCCGTGTAAAATAAAAGGCGATTGTACGAACCATTGTTTGTCGTTTTGATTCAGTTTGCCGTCCCTCTTTGATTCAAGTGGCATTTTAAAAAACTATTTTTATTTTCTATCCATATTTCGAACTGGCCACAAGTCTCACAAGCCCACATTTTCACTGGAGCTTGGGTGGTTTATGAGTTTTCGAATATCTTGGCAAATCTGAACCGCGTCTCGAAGCGGTCACGTGGTACAACTTGGTGACGAGACTTCACACGTCATTGTTGTATATTTGTTGGTCATGCGATGGATGGGTGATGAGCCAGAAGACGCCAATGAGGAATCGTTGAACAAGAAGCTTTATTTGTTTCAGCGAGCCTCAGACTGGATCTGCAGCTCCAGGAGAAAGAGTGGGCCAGATTACTTTTCTGCTGTCTTCTCAGTCTATGTCCACAGTCCATAAATACCTTTTACACAAAGACCCCCACTCTTCGTAACTCTAGCCTTGGAGCCGGTCAGTCTGGACAAAAGCCCAGCTTGTTGTTTGGTCAACCTATTTCCTGTGATCGGTTTGAGTCGGGTGCCCTCCGACCCCTATCCTCTACTCCAACATGTGAGAGGTTCTTACCAGATGTTGCTAGTGTCTTTACTCTTCCTCCTAAAGTCCAAATCTACATTCCTAATGGATCCCAATTTCCTGGGGGCAAGAGCCACCACTCTCTGGAGAGCTTGTGATGGACATGTGCACTTTTGACCTTTGTAGAATAATCCTCAAAGGATTCTGTGACCAAATCACATAAGATAATTGTATACTGTATAATTTACCTCATCATCATTTCCGGCTCTTCCCCTAAATGAAGCAAGCCTCGATATGCGCTTCGCAGAAACGCCCCCTCCATTACTCGACACATTTGGTCCCATCACTACTATTTCTGTTTAAACGCCGATGAAAATGAATATATAAGCTACCATTATTTGCGTCAACGTAAACTTCCTCACGCCGTAATTGTCTACACGCTTTGCTTTCTGTCACTTAATATACAATGTGAACCTCCTCACACTGCAAGTGTTTACATGCTTACTGGTTAGAGAACACAATGAAATAAATATATGTTTAAAGAACAAGAGTGACTGTAGACTCCGTTAGTTGGTACAGTAAAACACAACTTGAGTAAAACATTACTATGTCTAGAGCAGGCCTGGGCAATTATTTTGACTCGGGGGGCCAAATTTAGAGAAAAAATGTGTATGGGGGCCGGTATTAAATCACCAAAATGATTCCCGGGCGCGGCGCCGCTGCTGCCCACTGCTCCCCAAGGGGATGGGACAAATGCAGAGGACAAATTTCACCACATCTAGTGTGTGTGTGACAATCATTGGTACTTTAATCTTTAATCTTAATATCAGAATTTTAGGAACACTAATACAAAACCTCACAATAATGTCTGAATGCTAAAAACGTTATGACAGACCGCCTTAAAAACGGAATGGCATTTAAATTTTTTTTACTGAATGAGACACCCAGAATGTACATGAAAATAAAGAATGTGGGATTTACAATATTAATAACTATGAAGGATAAAACACTGAATATTGACAACATATAAAACTTCACACCCCCTCTCCATCCACATATTTTACAATCAAGCGAAATGCAACAAAAATACAAACGCGAAGGGTACAAGAAAAAAATCCCACCTACAATCTAATATATCTGATATATCACTAGGCTTTAGAACTTTGTTGTAAAAATCTCCTTCCGTGTCTGTCCCTGACACCCACATTTCAATTAATTAGATGACCATAGTAACTAATTATATTACCATAGTAACCAGTATATCATGCAGATTCCAACCATTGAAATACTTAGTACAGTTGAAGACTTACGGTCATTAGAAAACATCACTGCACATCATAATGGCAGCTACACTTTCCATCTTAAACATCTAAATAAATGATTTGGGAATGTCCGGCGGGCCAGATTGAAAAGCTTAACGGGCCGCATGTGGCCCACGGGCCTTAAATTGCCCAGGTCTGGTCTAGAGTGTAGGCAGTGCTGTTAAGTTTCTCTGTGTGTAAATAATTGGAGAATGCCGAGACTTTGAAGCATGATTCAACTGACCTGATGACAAACTAGTTTGAGGAGATTGTTTTTGTATTACTCATAAGACTACTGTGCTTTTCAGTTATGTAAATATTGACTATTTTGTGTAAAGTCCTACTAAAGGTTAAATTCAGTTTAAGAATTAGGCCATCAAGTTAGGATATATGTTGTGATGGTTGATAAAATGTGGATAAAGGATACTTTATTTTAATTATTTTACTTTTATTTTTCAGTTTCCCCCTTGAGAGACACCTTATTGTGGTTAAGAGTCTTCAGGCGACACACCCAAGTTATACAGGTGTGAAGGTAGAGGCCTGAAAAAGTGCAATTCTCTTCTCCAGGTTAATGTGGACACATAGGTCCTGATTTACTAAAGGTTTGCGTGTACTAAAATCTACTAAACGTGTGCAAAGTGTATTGCGTCTCTTAAGTGAGCAAAATAAGGCATGCATTCCATTTTGTGTCTCTGTCTTCATTACGATGCAAAATATATGCTGATCATCAAAACGCTCACAATACTGCCAGGAGAAAATGCAAATGTAATTATTTATCAAGCGCAATGTGATTTATCAACCCTTATCACCGTTTTGCCAGCACTATTTTGCATTTTATTTAGTAACTGTGCAAATTGCCAGTTCCACACACGGCTGCAGGATCAATGCTGACGCTGCAGAGACAAACAATCGACAGACGAGAATACGTCTGTGTGTGTGTCAACATTTTTGTATGGTCAGAAAAAAAATATATTAGCCATATTGTCTATTCAGCAACATAATTGTATAGCTATTAGAGGATTTAAGGGACTGATTAAAACAAATTCAATTGATGCTTTTGGTGTTTAGTATTTTTTTTTTAAGACTTTTTTTTTTTTTGACATAGAATATGTATTATTAAAATGTTTCTTTTAAGAAAATAAACTTCTTGAAGTATGCATTTTTGCATATTAGGCGCACGAAGTGCAGCCTCTCTCCCATGCACCTTTATTGGTAAAAAAAAAAATGGCGTCATTGTAGATGCACTGCACGACTGCTTATAAAATGCCCATAAAACTTGTACAGGTCTCTTGCATGTTTGAAAACATAGCACAACGCCACAGATAAGAGCATGACAACATGAATGTGTAGTAAATGAGAGTGTCTTCGTGGTAATGTACACACAAAATCCTCTGCATCACTTTACAATTGCACACGCAGTCTTAGTAAATCACAAGCAACACGCCCACTAATTGCACACGCTGTTTAGTGTGTGGTATTTGGATTTTAGTAAATCAGGACCTGGAGCTATCAACCAAATTCCATGCAGAAAGCAATGTTACTACTGTATTAGTACAAAAAAAGTGCTGCAGCATGATGGAGCAGCATGTACACATGATGCCCCCTTCACTTTTCTGACTGCCCCCTCATATATGCCAGCCGAGAACAGGCCCTGAAATGTGGAGACGATCACTTTAAACAGCGACTAAACTACGAAGATAAAGCTAGCAAGAACAATCCATACACCCACAAGACATCTCATCGGCTTCTGTTTTTGGTAACGACGTCAAGGATCTACAAAACCCAAAACCAGTAAAGTTGGAACGTTGTGTAATTAGTTAATAAAAACAGAATACAATGATTTGCAAATCCTTTTCAACTTATATTCAATTGAATAGACTGCAAAAACAAGATACTTAACGTTCAAACTTTTGCAAATAATCATTAACTTAGAATTTAATGGCAGCAACACATTGCAAAGAAGTTGGCACAGGGGCATTTTTACCACTGTGTTACATGGCATTTCCTTTTAAAAACACTCAGTTAATGTTTGGGAACTGAGGAGACCACTTTTTTAAGCTTCTCAGGTGGAATTCTTTCCCATTCTTGCTTGATGTACAGCTTAAGTTGTTCAACAGTCCAGGGTCTACGTTGTAGTATTTTACGCTTCATAATGCGCCACACATTTTCAATGGGAGACAGGTCTGGACTACAGGCAGGCCAGTCTAGTACCCGCACTATTTTACTATGAAGCCACGCTGATGTAACACATGGCTTGGCATTGTCTTGCTGAAATAAGCAGGGGCGTCCATGATAATGTTGCTTGGATGGCAACATATGTTGCTCCAAAACCTGTATGTACCTTTCAGCATTAATGGCGCCTTCACAGATGTGTAAGTTACCCATGCCTTGGGCACTAATACACCCCCATACCATCCCAGATGCTGGCTTTTGAACTTTGCGCCTAGAACAATCCGGATGGTTCTTTTCCTCTTTGTTCCGGAGGACACAACGTCCACAGTTTCCAAAAAACAATTTGAAATGTGGACTCGTCAGACCACAGAACACTTTTATACTTTGCATCAATATAGGTTGAAAAGGATTTGCAAATCATTGTATTCTGTTTTTTTTTTTTACGATTTATACAACGTGCCAACTTCACTGGTTTTGGGGTTTGTAACATCAATGAACCAACAGCAGTCGCAACTTTAGAGTGACTCTTTTTTTTAGAGCCTCAAGTCGCCTCCTTGTCAAGCTGAGAACAGCACATCACTCTCCCCCGCCCCTTCACAATAATAGTGTGCTGCGCCACATCCGGTCTGACTGCGCTAACAGAATAAAGGTTTAATAAAAGTACCTTACGCGAGCAAAATGTACTTAAAGCACGTCCATCCATCCATCTTCTACCGTTTGTCCCTCTCGGGATCGTGAGGGGTTGCTGGAGCCTAGCCCAGCACTACTCGGGCAGAGGTGGGGTACACCCTGGACAAGTCGTATTGATACATTTACACAATTATTATGGTCAAACTTGTTCAAAGATGTATTGCACCAATATGAGGATTTTTGCATTTAATTAACAAACATTTTATTTGACACAAAAAGCACATTCTATGGTGATAAAATAGGTGTAAAAGGTAAACAAAAATTTATATACAAACAATGAAAATGGAAAAACTTAATTTTTGTTTTTTAATATTGCTATTGTAAAGAGACAAGTAGTAGAAAATTGATGGATATTATTTAAATGTATTATTACTATTAGTATTTTATATTTTGTGGTTTGTTACTAATTTATATCCATGTTTTAAAAACTGTATATAAATGTGAGTTTTGGTGGTACAATAAATACTCATGTTTTCAAACTAATGAATAATCATGTAATTAATCGTGATGACTATATCAACCGAAATAATGGTGATTATTATTTTTGCCAAATTTGTCCAACCCTAACCAGCCTTGAATAGGACTTACCGGGAGAGCTGTGAAGACGATGAAGAAAGAACGACACCTCGGCAGCTAATGAGCGAGAAGTTCTTCTGTCGTTCCTGAGGCCGTCTTATCAGCAAGGTTGTTCTACGCACAACAATCCTTCTGTGGTTTGCCAGGATGCACAATGCTTAAGTGGTGCTTTTCTTCTTAGTAAAAATGAGGTGCAGAAAAGAACGTAATATGCGAAAGCAACGTAAAAAGTAATAAATGTGTGCTAATCACATTTGGCTTTTTTTTTACTAGAGCTCCATCAGCTGGGTAGCTGCCCATACACTTGACCCTGTTGCAAGTGGACATTAACAACCAAGTGAAAAGTAGAAATGTACTTATAATTGCACTAAGTTAAATGGCATCTGTCTTTGTTTACGCTCCCCTTCGCTAAGAAGTATTTATTTGTGTAACCCTGTGAAGTAACTAAATTGTCAACCACGTAGAGCAGGAAGAAGAAACACAGTGATTGTTTAAATGATCGGTACTTTATTCTGTCCAAACAGTTGTCCTGGAATGGGTGTTGACTTGCAAAACACACAGTCCCAGCAGGTGACGGTTCATAGGTTAGCACGGCGACTATGAACGCAAGTAAATTATAGAGATTAGATTAGAATAGATATCAGATAAAATCATGTTATGCATTTAAGTAAATAATTACCCTGAACTTTTTACAAAAAATTGTGAATTTGAGAGTTTATAACAACATTGGAGTGCTGTTTACATCTCACGCAGCATATACACAACCACCATTCAACCTAACAATATTATTATTACCACGCAAATATTTTTAATATAAACAGCTGTACAAAAACACATTTATGGTGCCACTAATGTATTGAAATCATCTCGTATGCGGGACAATTGTCGACAAGAGCTTTAAATATTGCTTGCAATGACTACTTGTGTCATGCAACGGAATGTCTGCTTTGCATTCTGACAAAATAAAGACGTAAATAATAAAAATATTATTTGGACTAAGATGTCAACATATCAGCAACAGTTCTCAGTCACAGAGGAGTTGACACTGTGATTGGTTAAGTACTGACATTCAAATTCTAAATGTTATTTTTAATTATACATGATGTTAATTAGGGCAGCACACTGCAAGGGGTTAATGCATTTGCTTCACAATACAAAGGTCTTGGGTTCGATCCCCGGGCTCAGGGTGTTTCTGTGTGAAGTTTGCATGTTCTCCCTGTGACTGCGTGGCTTCCTCCCACCTCCAAAGACATGCACCTGGGGATAGGTTGATTGGCAACACTAAATTGGCCCTAGTGTGTGAATGTTGTCTGTCTATCTGTGTTGACCCTGTGATGAGGTGGCAACTTGTCCAGGGTGTACCCCGCCTTTCGCCTGAATGCAGCTGAGATAGGCTCCAGCACCCCCCGCAACCCTGATAGGGACAAGCGGTAGAAAATGGGTGGATGGAGGGAAACTCAGGCTGTATGCCAGTGGCAGCTGCTGGTCTTTCAAGTAGGGGAAGCTATGTTTCAACTACTCTTTAAACATGAGTAGAGTCTCATGAATGGATAGATGGATGGATGATGTTAATTAGCCCTCCAAAAATATTTTTCTGACGGTGCGCGACGTAATCAGCATCAATCTGAAAATATCTGACGACATCTCTGTCTTCAGTCATTGACAGTCCAACATGTGATTCTTGAACTCATCATCATATTTATGGATGATTGTGGGAGGAGTCCTGGGAGGACACCAGGGAGAAACTCTTCTATGCACAATTCAATTCAAATTCTGAATTATAATTCGAAGTTTGCTTAGCATGGCTTTGTAAATCAAAATGTTATTTGTGCGTATGTGCATTCTGTGGTTTGTCCTTTCATAATGTTCAGTTGCACGCACACTTTTATAAACGAGGCCCCTGGTGTATGAGGTGTGTTAAGAAGCGGGGTTACGATGCATACCGCAACCTGCTGTACGGAATTGGAACGACAAGCTAACTTCACAGGCAGTCCCAGTATAATGTGTTTATGAGTGAGAGCAAACATTGTAGCGGCCCACCACAAATAAATAAATAAATGTATGGAAAGGACTGCATTACACCAACACAATGCACACATATATAACCTTGTTTTTGAAGGATGATCCCAAGTCAACATTGGTATAAGCCAGTAAGCAGGTGGACAAAGAGCCTCATTTTAAGTCTAACTGATGAACATTCGCGACCCCAGAACCCAAATCCATTCTGGGATGCACCGCATGAGTCCATTCTGGAAAGAAAAGAGGAAAAACGAGGCGTCAGTTTCTATACAACATCAACACAGCATGGAGCAAGTGTAGTGACCTGCAGCGTGTGAGGCCAGTAGCCTGTGGTTCTGTTTGACACGCCCAGGGTGGAGATGGCGTGGCGAGCGTAGATCTCCGGCGTTGGCGCGAACCAGCCTTCTGTGGACGATGCCGGCTGACGCTTACTGGAGGCGATCTAGATGTGCAGTAAGTGTTGAAATGCCCGCCTGTCTTTGGAATAATGCAAAGCGTGACGAACCTTGAACGGAATCAGACTTTGAGCAAAGATCCCTCGTCCGGAGTACTCAAGGTGGAGAGCCCGGGAGAAGTGATCCAAATAGCCCTGAAAATCAGTTGATTATTGTGGCGCCCCATTTGAAAAGTTGTGTGATACACTCAAGAATTCTCACAGTAGAAGCCGTGAGCATCACTCTTCCAGGTAGCGGCCTACAGCAAGCACCGATGGAGATATTGACCACGGCTCCTCTGCTGCGCTCCACCATGCCCGGTAACACCACACGGGTCAGCAACGTGGCGGTCGCAATGTTCCTCGCCACCACATCCATCAGTTTCTGTTCAGGCATCTCAATCAGGATCTGGGGTGAAGCGCCCGACTCGTCCACACAGTTCACGAGGAAACCGACGTCTTTACCCCGCAGAGCTTCTTTGACCGGCTTGGCGGCTGCCTGGTTCCAGCACACGTCGGCGTGGACCAGGAGAGTTTCAACGCCGTAGCTTTGGGAGAGATGCGTGGCAAAGTCTCCAATGTCAGCACGGTCCTGGGTGACAAAAATGATGTTTAGGCCTTGCCTGGCCAGCTCCTCAGCATAGGCTTGGGCCACCGGCTGGGATGCACCTGACAGGAGTGAAGACAATACGGATCAGCAGGAAACTTTGACGTTTATGGGGTTGGTCGAGACATTATGTTCTGTCCTACCATAAATGACAGCCCAGTCTCCATAAATCTGGGTCAGCTTCCGACTTGGGATCATTCTGGGTAGGAAATGCACCCTGACCAACACGCAGCAGTCTCGGAGCAAGATAACAGCCCTGCTGGCGGTGTACAGAGCACCGACCACTGCCAGCGTTTCAAAGTAAAAAGTGCACGATCGGGAAATTTCCCTGTACAGCAAGTGGAAGCTGTCCACCGCCGCCATGCTTGCCAGTGGGAATGCTCGCGAACGCCGACTCTTGTCAACGCCACTTTGAAGTTTGCCTGACAGAACGTTAACTTACAGCTTGGTCATGCCAATTAACATTTTCTAACACGACACATGGTTGCAGAATGTCTTTAAATAAAACACAAATAAACAGCCGTTCAAATGCACTGCAGAAGAGCGGCCTGAAATAAACCCGGAAGAAGGAGCAAAACAACGAGTCACGTGATAATCTTGCGTTCAGTGGGATATTAGTGTTGCGTTCAATGTGTCGTGAGAAAAACCGTACAAATATTTTGAAGATTTGTTACAGACTTTGTAAAAACAATACACAAGCTATGTACTTAATTTTACACACATTTTGTGTTTATGTCCATGTGATTCCAAATGTTTCTACTAGTAGCAAGTATTTTTCAAATAGTTAATACACCTCCATCGGAAGATGGCAAAGCGCCGAGTTTGTGTGGGTATCCCACAATGCACTGCGCTGGCAGCTGTTTCCATAGAGACGCGGATGTCGGCCTTCCGAAAATGCTGCGTGGTTGAAGAAAAGGCGTTAAAGGAGCGCTAGGTAAGTTCGTTCACAGTAACGGTGGCTATTTTGCGTGGTTTTTAAATGCTCCGTCCCCGGTGATTCCGTTTGTGGTTCATCTGGGGCGAAAGCTAACGTGTGGCAGATTTGTGTTTAGCTAGGTTAGCATGTTGACACTTATAGCTGCGGTGGTAAACAAGCTAACAGGATAAAGTGTGTGTCTGCCCTGTATCTTTTATATGCGTCATGTTTTGTTTCCAAACTAAAAGCTTGTAATTAATATGTTATGTTGAGCCAGGTGCTTTATTCTGAAAAGCGATTAAAATATCAGATTTGATTAGATTAGATCAGGGGTCACCAACGCGGTGCCCGCGGGCACCAGGTAGCCCGTAAGGACCAGATGAGTAGCCCGCCGGCCTGTTCTAAAAATAGCTCAAATAGCAGCACTTACCAGTGAGCTGCCTCTATTTTTTAAATGTTATTTATTTACTAGCAAGCTGGTCTTGCTTTGCCCGACATTTTTAATTCTAAGAGAGACAAAACTCAAATAGAATTTGAAAATCCAAGAAAATATTTTAAAGACTTCTTCACTTGTTTGAATGAATTCATTAATGTTTTTACTTTGCTTCTTATAACTTTCAGAAAGACAATTTTAGAGAAAAAATACAACCTTAAAAATGATTTTAGGATTTTTAAACACATATACCTTTTTACCTTTTAAATTCCTTCCTCTTCTTTCCTGACAATTTAAATCAATGTTCAAGTACATTTTTTTTTTATTGTAAAGAATAATAAATACATTTTAATTTAATTCTTCATTTTAGCTTCTGTTTTTTCGACGAAGAATATTTGTGAAATATTTCTTCAAACTTATTATGATTAAAATTCAAAAAAATTATTCTGAAATAAATCTTATTTCAAAGTCTTTTGAATTTCTTTTAAAATTTTTGTTCTGCAAAATCTAGAACAAATAATGATTTGTCTTTGTTAGAAATATAGCTTGGTCCAATTTGTTATATATTCTAACAAAGTGCAGATTGGATTTTAACCTATTTAAAACATGTAATCAAAATTCTAAAATTAATCTTAATCAGGAAAAATTATTTATGATGTTCCATAAATTAATTTTTTTTATTTTTTCAAAAAGATTCGAATTAGCTAGTTTTTCTCTTCTTTTTTTCGGTTGAATTTTGAATTTTAAAGAGTCGAAATTGAAGATAAACTATGTTTCAAAATTAAATTGTCATTTTTTTTCGTGTTTTCTCCTCTTTTAAACCGTTCAATTAAGTGTGAATATCATTAATTATTAATAATCACATAGAGTTAAAGGTAAATTGAGCAAATTGGCTATTTCTGGCAATTTATTTAAGTGTGTATCAAACTGGTAGCCCTTCGCATTAATCAGTACCCAAGAAGTAGCTCTTGGTTTCAAAAAGGTTGGTGACCCCTGGATTAGATTATATGTAATTTATTGCTCTCTTAGATGTCTGCCCTGAGGGAAATTAAGGCTCCAATAGTAACACCACTGTATGTAGTATGCAAGACAGTTGTAGCAATCACAGCACAGCATTTAGATTTCAACAAGTATGCCAATATCACCTGTTACAACCAAAACAACATCAAATAATTTCGCTGTTTGAATTTCTTTACTCGCAGGGATGTCTGCCGAGGATGAAGAGCAGTTGCAGGCTCTGCTCAAGCAACTTCTTAGGAGCGTCAACGAACGACTCTCTAACGCTCCTTCACCTCAAAGCGCTGAGGAAATCCTTCTTCACCTGGAGGAGACAGATAGGAACTTCCACAAGTGAGCTCAGAACAGCTTAGTCATAAAACATTTCTCCCAGCAGCTTTTAGAGTTTTGCTCTCTCTCTTGTCTCCTCTGACTGCTGTTGTCCCAGCTATGAGTTTGTCAAGTACCTGCGTCACTATGTGGATAATTCCCTGGGCAGCGTGGTGGACGAGGAGATCAGGAAGTTGACCAGTGGGGATGGACAACCCGTCAACTCAGGACATGACACGCTGATCCACTCAGTGATCAGTGGGAGCAGAGCGTCAGAAGAGTGAGTCAAGCCTAGTCATACGAATAAGTATCAGGAAGTCACTGACATTTTTCTTTGTTATTTTAGGTACCAGAAGATGATGCAAACTTTGAAAGCCACCATGATGACGGTGGCAGAGTCTTTAATCAGCAGATTTGAAGAGGACCAGCTGAAGAAGGAGGAGATGCAGCACAGCCTCTATGCTGATGAGTGCTCGGACAGCGATTCCTCCTTCAACCAGGTCAGGGATGCAGCACTAAACCACTTTTTAGATAGAGAATATCTCAACTGTACTCAGCATTGTCTTCAGTCTAAACTTCATCTCTTTCCAGAGTTACGCATTTATTCGACAAGAACAGCTGCAGGCGTTGGCTGAAAAACTGGATGCAAGTCAACCCGAGGAGGTGAGGATGACGATGATTCACTGTGCACATGTCTCTCAGCTGACTTCTTTGGGTACAGATTGAGGATGAATTTTATGTTTGTGTGTGTGTAGGTGCGCAAGAAGGCTCTGCAGGCGCTCTGTTGCGCTCCGCCGTCTGATGTTCTGTGCTGTGAGAGCTGGAACCACCTCCGCCAGAATTTGTGTGCAATGCTGATCGAGCCCAATACCGATCTCAGTGTGAGCTACCTTGTCAGCTGATTCTCTTACCATGGACTTGTCTTATTGATGATTGATTATGTCTGACATGAGAGGTGTCCACCTAATACTGTACAGAAAAGGTTGCAGCGGGCATCTTTGATACATTTTATACATTAAAGATGCTACAAGCAATCAATTGTAGGTCAATTGTATGCAACTTTATCAGAACAAAATCACAAAATATCTAAGAATATATTTCATTAATAATTCATATTATTTTTAGAATATGAAAAACGAGCTGCTGGCCAAATATGGCACCCGCGACCGTATTGCCATCATTGCATACATTCAAACCTAATAACTCATATGTAATAAGTAGTACTAACAACTAACTAATTAGACACTGTTTTTCCTGCAGGATAACGTTCTTCAGTTCTTCGCTAAAAGCTTCTCCTCCTCGCCTCTGAATGTCACCCGGGAAATCTACACCACCTTGGGTAGGATGCTATCATGATCATCAGTTCTATTGAGAACCAACTGTTTTGTTGATTGTTTTGAAGGGTACCAAGATAATACTGTATTTTTTATTTTATTTTTATTTTTTATTGAGGGCAGTTATGGCTGTCCTCAGAGGGCTGCTTGTAACAGTGAATAATACATTAATATAAATGGAGGGATAAGCGGTAGAAAATGGATTGATGGATGGATGGATTTGCCTCATGGTATTATTACACAATTGCCTATGCATTGGATTATTACCATGCATATATTTTTTTACATACGCTGTAAAAAAAAAGTCAGCTCAGTCGACAGCATTTTATCTTAACATTTTTGGTGTTTTTCACAGCATATTATTGTAAATGGAAAATTGGTACAATTGTTTTTTTTACTGTAAAATTATGGCGCCTAAGCTGCTCGTATTTACCGTAAAATCTATTGTCATTTTTACGCTGTACAATTTAATGACTAAGTTGCTTTAAAATTATAAGTCAAGCAGGTATTTAGGTATTTATTTCTATCTTAACAAAAAATAATTGGAATGTATGATGATATAATATTTGTTGAATAATGACAGTGCTTCTCAAATATTTTCTGTTACGCCCCCCCAGGAAAGAAGAAAATATTTTGCGCCCCCCCAACTCTCCACCATGACTAAAATAGTATATTTTGTCGATAAATTTGTTATGACAATACCTCTGCATAACATTGTAAGCTTATCAAAAATAAAGGAAAGTGCGACATACGCTCATTATATTCTGGTACAGCAAAAAAAGCATGTTCCCCGAGGTTACGCGCCCCCCTGACATTGCACCGTGCCCCCCCAGGGGGGCCCGTCCCACTGTTTGAGAAAGACTGAATTATGATATGATATTAAAGTTTAAAGGATATGCAACTGCATTCAGTACATGTAGGCTATTTCGTTTTTTGTCAAAATGGAGATCAATAGAAAGATGAAGTAGAAGATGCATATTATTTCCAGGCTTTTGGGGACCATATAAAATGATGCGGCGGGCCAGATCTTGCCTCGAGCCTTGAGTTTGACTCCTATGCTATAGATCCATTCTGTGCCACTTTTTGGCACAGGTGGAAGTAGCAATTTCCCGTTTGTTTGCTTTTGTGGGGTGGTGAGATGAGTGGGTAGGCTTTGACCAACCCCATGATCCAACAGATAGATAGCGCTGTGGTGAAACTGTGCACTTTATTGCCAACTGCAATGCATTCTTTTACTGAAATCTGCTTGGCCTCCTACACAGCTAAAAGTGTGGAGTCCATCTTTCTGTCCCTTAAGTTGAGCTTGACAAGCTTCTCTACTGGCTTGGACATCAACAGACCTGAGATCAGCTCACTCCTCAAACAGGTATGCTGGTCAACGCGCCATCATTTGGGTTGTAGCGGTGAGTTGCGGGGGGCGAAGCGTTAGATGACGTGATCTTTAAGAGACAAAAAGTGAGAAAACAACATGAGAAGCAAATTTAATATGTTTAGAAATTCAAATGGACTTTCTTCTGTCGCTTCTTTTTGTGTTTTTTGTATGTCAGATGTTTTAGGATGGGGAGGGGCCCAGCATAGGACTTTGAGAAGAGTTATACATGCTTTCATGTCAGTTTCCAAAAAGGTCCAATAAGACCAGAGAAAGTCTCTAGATTTGTTTCTGATTACATGCTAAATAAAGTGTAGCGTAGCGTGTTGCAAATAAGTGCCACAAGTTACCCAATATGCCTTGCTGTATGTAAATAGTGGTTTAATTTTGTGTGCATGTTTGTTGTAGGTTTTTATTTTGATGTCTGTGGGGTGCAGTAGACAAGGTCACATGTGTTAAAATTGTTGTTATTTCTGTATGCACCATGACTGTTGTTTGTGTTAGTGACCTCCTCTTCCTTTAAAGAGTGTTATTGAGCGTTTGCTAAGCTGAAGGTGCAAATGAAGGCATCTTCTTGTGCGACTCAAAGTCGCCACAATAGCAACACATTTAGTAAGTTGGTCACACTGTCTTCTTATTCTCTGGCAGACCCAAGAGCGCGTGAGGCGTGATAAGAAGTTTAGTTACTAGGTGCGCCGGAAAAAATTGGCTAACATCCGAATCACGATTTTTATGTATTACAATTATGAATCGATCCAAACTTTTGAAGACTTTGGAACAGGCTTTCTCCGTTTGAAATCTACTTCTGGTGGTGGGGGCGTGGCTAGGGGCGTGGTCAATATAACATCATCATATCATCAATCAATCAAAGATTATTTATATAGCCCTTAATCACAAATGTCTCAAAGAGCTGCACAAACCACAACGACATAATTTGCATAATTGTTGATGCTAAAAATAAATTACATACATTCAAAAATAAGTCTGTGATATTAGTAATTAGTATTAACATTTTTGTTACCGTATTTTTCGAAGTATAAGTGGCTCCAGAGTATAAGCCGCATCTGCCGAAAATGCATAATAAAGAAGGGAAAAAACATATATAAGTCGCACTGGAGTATAAGTCGCATTTTTGGGGGAAATTCATTTGATAAAACCCAACACCAAGAATAGACATTTGAAAGGCAATTTAAAATAAATAAAGAATAGTGAACAACAGGCTGAATAAGTGTACGTTATATGACGCATAAATAACCAACTGAGAACGTGCCTGGTATGTTAACGTAACATATTATGGTAAGAGTCATTCAAATAACTATAACATATAGAACATGCTATACATTTACCAAACAATCTGTCACTCCTAATCGCTAAATCCGATGAAATCTTATACGTCTAGTCTCTTATGTGAATGAGGTAAATAATATTATTTGATATTTTACAGTAATGTGTTAATAATTTCACACATAAGTCGCTCCTGAGTATAAGTCGCACCCCCAGCCAAACTATGAAAAAAACTGCGGCTTATAGTCCGAAAAATACGGTATATCTTTTTGCTCTATTTTTATAATTGTTATTATTGTGCAATGAAACTGGGGATAGGTTGATTGGCAACACTAAATTGGCCTTGTGTGTGAATATTGTCTGGCTATCTGTGTTGGCCCTGCGATGAGGTAGCGACTTGCCCAGAGTGTAACCCGCCTTCCGCATATGCCAGTGGCAGCTGCTGGTCTTTCAAGTAGGGGAAGCTATTTTTCAACTACTCTTTAAACATGAGTAGAGTCTCCAATAATAGATACAAGATATACATTTGCAAGATTTTACAAAGAAAAATTCACTTAAAAAATATAAATATTTCCATATCAACAGGAACAACGGAATGAAAGTTGAAAAATGGTTTGGCAGTGTTTTATATTTCAAGATTGCTGATTCGCTCATTTTGCTGTCAATCAAAGAGGGATTTAGCCCAAACAGGTTTATATCACTCTTATTCATTGGCTCACCGTCTGTGGTCGGGACAAAGTCCAGTATTTATCCAATGATTGTCCCGTTTGGTTTGGCTGCAGCACTGTGACGCCACCACATCAATGGAAAAAGTTGCGCTAACTGTCGCCAAAGTAGATGATTTTAAACAAAAGTTGAACGCATCCTAACGCATTTAGTCAATGAAATGCAAACACAATAGAACATATTTGACCATTTTAAAAATATATTTTAGGGGAAGCTGAACTTCCCTTGCAGTCTTTAGCAATCTCCATTGCTGTATATCTGGCATTACATGTTTAAACGGTGCCACGGGTACGAGAAGTCGGCAAATCAGATCCATAACTTCAGGATATCAACTTTAGGATATCTCTGCGATTGCGTGCTGCTTGTATATGTCAGACGTCAGCAGCCAAAAAAGAAACCTGTACTTGTTTTAAAAATGTTTTATTATAATTTACGGGTATATACCAAAAATAATATCTTGCGAGAATCGGTTTGAATTGACAATCGGTTTCTGAATCGAATGGTCAACCCAAGAATTGGATGTAATTGAATCGGTAGTTGTTGTAAGATTTACATCCCGGGGAATTAGGATTCGTACAGTACCCATTGTACAGAGTTGTAACAACTAGCTCAAGACAGTCCCATTATAATGTGTTTATGAGTAAGGGCAAACAGGTCCTCTATTCTTGGCAGTCCAAATTTAAAACACTGATCCCTGAAAAGATGTCGCACTCTTTTATTCTCCATGATCTCCTCCTCAGATGCGGTTGATGAATGACTTTCAAAAGGAGGTGACCGCCTTCTGGATCCGCCATCCGGAGAAGTACGTGACGCCCAGCACGTCACTGGTTTGTGTCGACATTCTTCCGTTATTAGAATAATACCATTCTTCCTACTCGTCTTCAGGTACATGGAGGAAATCATCGAGAGCACCTTCTCTCTCTTGTGTCTGCATTTGGAATCTCGCTCACATGTTCAAGAGAAAGTATTGCAGCCCATTTACTTCCTGGCCCTCCTGGATGTTGAAGCTGCTTGGTTCAAAAAGTGGATGGTGTGTGTTTTACCTAAAGCGATTCTTTAGATTTGTAGATTTTTTTTTACTAGCTTTATTTCTGTTTACTCTTAGCATGGATCTTACAGCAGGACTGTGGTTCTCAGACTTCTGCAGAGCAAATACAAGAGTTTGGTGAGTGACTCATCCTGGCAAGATAGAACCTCCCCTAGTGTAAAAATAGATACACTATAATAGTATACTTTATTAATTAGTACAACCTTAATAAGCTGACATAGACTTTTACCAGTAGGTAAATTAGATACATAAAAAAGACAAGAATAAGGTAAAAATTTGCACAATTAGTCTGCGCCATTTTTAGCTATGGGCAATCTGGGCGACCTCCCAGGGTGCAGTCTATGTGAGGGCGCATGCACATATAAAAAAAAAAAAATCAAAAATCAAAACAGTTTTCTGGACTACCGCCGCTCATTTCCATTAGTGGCCCTTTTTATATAGAGAAGGCGGCACATGTGCTCCAAAGTAAGTGTGGCAATTTTCTGGCCCGTCTTTCTTAAAAGCAGGCGTAATATTTCTTCTTTTCTAAAACACGCCTCTGGTAAAGGTCATTACCACCTTTGCCCATCTCACCCACGAACCGGCACCAATAAGTGACCTTCCGAGCCTCGTAAGGTACACTTGGAATCAGTGGTGTAAAATCGGCGGACCAAAACAGACCCCCAATTTGCCGCTCTCTGGAGATTGGCAACACTAAATTGGCCCTAGTGTGGGAATGTGAGTGTGAATGTTGTCTGTCTATCTGTGTTGGCCCTGCGATGAGGTGGCGACTTGTCCAGGGTGTAGCCCGCCTTCCGCCCGAACGCAGCTGAGATAGGCTCAAGCACCCTCTGCAACCCCGAAAGGGACAAGTGGTAGAAAATGGATCGATGGATGGATGTGTATATATAACATTAATGGGTAGACAAAAAGTGCAGTTACATCTTATGGCCATCAGGTGCCATCTTGCACAATTTTCACATTTATTTTTATTTATTTATGTTATTATTTTGTTTCTGCCATACTTTTTACTGCCATTCTTTTAATTTTCCTGAGGGAACTCTCCTGAAGGAATCAATAAAGTACTATCTATCTATCTATTACTTTGTTTAAAATGCTTGTCCGTCTTTCATGTGCACATTCAATTTCTAGCTGAGGTCCATGACACATAGTGTAATTACCTACAATAATGATTATTCTACAAAGGAAATCATTTTGAATGTGTTATTTGTGTTTCTTAAATAAAACATGGTTAAAAGATTTCAGTAAAAGTACTTTTTGAAAATTTTGAGCACATTTAAAAATACCGCGATAATAATGTTGGTCGCAATAACCATGATAAAAAATGTTCATACCGTGACATCCCTAGTGTGTGTGTGTGTGTGTGTGTATATATGTACAGGACTGTCTCAGAAAATTAGAATATTGTGATAAAGTCCTTTATTTTTTGTGATTCAATTAAAAAAATAAAAATGTCATACATTCTGGATTCATTACACATCAACTGAAATATTGCAAGCCTTTTATTATTTTAATATTGCTGATTATGGCATACAGCTTAAGAAAACAAAAAAATCCCATCCCAAAAAATTAGAATATTTACTCAGACCAAGTAAAAAATAAAGATTTATAACAGCAAAACAAAATGAAACATTTGAAAATGTCAATTGATGCACTCAGTACTTGGTTGGGAATCCTTTTGCACGGATTACTGCACCAATGCGGCGTGGCATGGAGGCAATCAGCCTGTGGCATTGCTGAGGTGTTATGGATGCCCAGGATGCTTCAATGGCGGCCTTTAGCTCATTTGCATTATTGGGTCTGGTGTCTTTCAGCTTCTTCTTCACAATACCCCACAAATTCTCTATGGGGTTCAGGTCAGGGGAGTTGGGAGGCCAGTCGAGGACAGTAATGCCATGGTCAGTACACCAGTTACTGGTGGTTTTTGCACTGTGGGCAGGTGCCAGATCATGCTGGAAAATGAAATCATCATCTCCATAGAGCTTTTCAACAGATGGAAGTCGTGGTCAAAAGTGTACATACACTTGTAAAGAACATAATGTCATGGCTGTCTTGAGTTTCCAGTTGTTACGTGTTCGGGGGCGCATAGCCGCGCTGGTAGCGTTCCTTCCAAGGCAGAAGACAAGCAGGAGTAGCGTGCAGGTAAGATTATAAAGTTTTTAATAAATTAAACGCAGGACAAAAATACAAAACTGAGGACGCTAGCAAGCGTGGAGCTAAACAAAACCAAAATGTCACCAAGGGTGAAAAAACGAGGAAAGCTAGTCTGTACAAAAATCACTAGAGCGAGGAGAAAAAACAGGACAACGTAACTGTTGCCTATCGCAAACATTGACCCAGCAACTAATGCTGGATGACAGGAAACTATAAAGGGGAGTGATTAACCAAAACACCTGGTGGAAAAAACTAATTGCGAAACTAAGACAGGTGAGGAGAATCAGTGCCCATGGAAACCAACAGAAAACGGGGAAAAAAGGGTGCACCCAGGAAACAGACTAAAACAGAAAAACTACCAAACATAAATCATGCCATGACCCGGGTAACGGATCATGACATAACCCCCTTTAAGGGACGGATACCAGACGTCCCAAACTAGAAACCCCTCCCCTAAAAAAACAGAATAAGTCCAAAGTCACGGGAGGGTGGAAGGAGGACTTGGCGGTGGGCCGCCAGGCCATGTGTCCACGAAGCCACCGGGGACAAGCCAGGTGGCAGCGGCGAGTTGATTGTCGCCGCAATTGTCGAGGCGGGCAACCTTGGAACAGCCTTGTCTGTGGCCGTTGAGTAGGCGGACGAGACTGGCGCCAGAACCTCAGCAGTCTTTGAGTTCTGCACCCAAGTCCTGGGCGTCGCCGTTGCCATCGCCAAAGGCGTCCATGAATAGTCCGTAGACGAGGGGGTAGGGGGCGCCGTGGTGTGGCCCACCGGAAACGAGGTGGGCATGTCCTCGTCTGAGGTGAAGAGGATGATGGCGTCGGCGAGGCAAGCGTGGCAGCAGCAGGCGTCGGCGGCGAGGCAAGCGTGGCAGCAGGAGACGTCGTCGCCGTGGAAGCAGGAGACATCATCGCCGTGGAAGCAGGAGACGTCGTCGCCGTGGAAGCATGAGACGTCGTCGCCGTGGAAGCAGGAGACGTCGTCGCCGTGGAAGCATGAGACGTCGCCGTGGAAGCATGAGACGTCGTCGCCGTGGAAGCAGGAGACGTCGTCGCCGTGGAAGCAGGAGACGTCATTGCCGTGGGCGGAACCAGAGGCAAGGCAGGCGGCTTGTCTGACGGCGTGGATGGAACCAGAAGCGAAGCAGGCGGCTCGTTTGTCCGCGTGGGCGGAGTCAGAGGCGAAGCAGGCGGCTCGTCTGCCGGCGTGGGCAGAGTCAGAGGCGAAGCAGGCGGCTCGTCTGCCGGCATGGGCGGAGTCAGAGGCGAGGCAGGGGGCTCGTCTGCCGTCGTGGGCGGAGTCAGAGGCGAGGCAGGCGGCTCATCTGCCGGCGTGGGCGGAGTCAGAGGCAAGGCAGGCGGCTCGTCTGCCGGCATGGGCGGAGTCAGAGGCGAGGCAGGGGGCTCGTCTACCGTCGTGGGCGGAGTCAGAGGCGAGGCAGGCGGCGTGGGCGGAGTCAGTGGCAAGGCAGGCGGCTCGTCTGCTGGCGTGGGTGGAGTCAGAGGAGCAGGTGTCTGCAGACCCACTACCGAGCCAGACTGTTCCTCACTCTCCAGCTCCTTCAGCACCCTCTGGTACCACTCCTCCATCCATGCTGCACTGTACATCTCTGGAGGGTCCCGTGTGCTTTGCAGCGCTGGAGCAGGAGGTGGAGAGGATGGCGTTTGCAGGCCCACCAGGGTTGATGGCGGCGTAAGAGTGGCAGGCGGAGCGTCTGTAGCAATGGGTGGAGTCAGAGGAGCAGGCGTCCGGGCTGTCGGCGTGGGAGGAGCCAGAGGAGCAGGTGGCTCATCTGACGTGATGGGCGGGGCCAGAGCGGTAGGTGGCTGCAGGACTGAACAGATCTGTTCCTTCAGCACCCCCTGGTACCATTCGTCCATCCACTCTGTGCTATACTTCTCTGGCGGGTCTAACTTGCTTTGCGACACTGGAGCAGGAAGTGGGGCTGAAGCTGACAGCGCCCCCGCTGCAGGAAAGGCAGGCAGCAACCTCAGTGGAAGGAGGTCTGCTTGCCCCGCTGACACGCCAACAGCACTGGGCCCCCCCCTCAGGGGAAACAGATTCCAGATGCTGGATGGAGCTGGTGGGGGGAGCGCTTGTGCGAGTTCGGCGGCAGCAGAGGGCACGGGCGGGTGGGCTCTAGGAAGCCTGAGAGCTGGCCTTGTGCGTTTGCGCGGCTCGCGCCTTTCTGGACACGTGCCTTCAGGTGGTATCTGAGGGGAGGAGAACCTGCACGGGAAGAGCCTAGTAGTCAACGTTGGGGGAAAAGTGTCCGTCTTGTACCTCTTCTGCGCAAGCGCTGCGCCGGGCCGCTGCCGGAGCCTTCACGTCCCAGGTGGTGTGACGTCACCATGCGACGGGCAGAAGTCTTGGCGGCACTTGATGAGATCCCAAGCATTGTTTACAGCGGAAAGGTGGGAGTTGATCATACCAGGATTAAGCTGACAGGTTGATGGAGACGTAGTGGATCCTTGACTGGGTCGGGTGAAGGGAAGATGCCTGTGGGCAAAGTGCTGAGTAGGACGTCCGGGTGGCTTGCGAGTGGGGGAGGAAGCGGCTTTCTGCGTCCGTCAACTTCGCCAGAAGTTGCCCCCATGCCACCATAGCTTTGGAAGGGAGATCTTCTTCTGACAGCTCCGCTTCGTCCTCGCACTCCCATGGTCGGGCGTCCGCTCTGAGCTCCAGGAGGATGTCTTGCTTGTCCTTGTCGGACAGGAACACTTCGTCTGGCTGGGTCAATCTGTTCCGTCTTCGGGGGCGCATAGCTGTGCTGGTAGCATTCCTTCCAAGGCAGAAGACAAGCAGAAGTAGCGTGCAGGTCAAATTCAAGTTTTTAATAAATTAAACGCAGGACAAAAATACAAAACTGAGGACGCTAGCAAGCGTGGAGCTAAACAAACCCAAAATGTCACCAAGGGTGAAAAAACGAGGAAAGCTAGTCTGTACAAAAATCACTAGACCGAGGAGAAAAAACGGGAGAACGTAACTGTTGCCTATAGCAAACATTGACCCAGCAACTGATGCTGGGTGACAGGAAACTATAAAGGGGAGTGATTAACCAAAACACCTGGTGGGAACACTAATTGCAAAACTAAGACAGGTGAGGAGAATCAGTGCCCATGGAAACCAACAGAAAACAGGGAAAGAGGGTGCACCCAGGAAACAGACTAAAACAGAAAAACTACCAAACATAAATCATGCCATGACTCGGGTAACGGATCATGACACCAGTAATTTCTACAACTCTTATTTTTTTTTTTGATAAAGTGATTGGAGCACATACTTGTAGGTCACAAAAAGCGTTCATGAAGTTTAGTTCCTTTATGAATTTATTATGGGTCTACTGAAAATGTGACCAAATCTGCTTGGTCAAAAGTATACATAGTGTAATGTTTATATTTGGTTACATGTGCCTTTGCAAGTTTCACTGCAATAAGGCGCTTTTGGGAGCCATCCACAAGCTTCTGGCAAGCTTCTGGTTGAATTTTTGAAAAAAAATTAGTGCAGTTCAGCTAAATTTGTTGGTTTTCTGACATGGACTTGTTCCTTTACAACTTTTGACGTGTGTTTGGGGTCATTGTCCTGTTGGCGCACCCAACTGCGCCCAAGACCCAAACTCCGGGCTGATGATTTTAGGTTGTCCTGAAGAATTTGGAGGTAATCCTCCTTGTTCATTGTCCCATTTACTCTCTGTAAAGCACCAGTTCCATTGGCAGCAAAACAGGCCCATAGCATAATACTACCACTACCATGTTTGTTCCTGGGATTAAAGGCCTCACCTTTTCTCCTCCAAACATATTGCTGGGTATTGTGGCCAAACGGCTCAATTTTTGTTTCATCTGATCACAAGACTTTCCTCTAGAAGGTCTTATCTTTGTCCATGTGATGTCAGATGAAACAAAAATTGAGCTGTTTGGCCACAATACCTAGCAATATGTTTGGAGGAGAAAAGGTGAGGCCTTTAATCCCAGGAACACCATCCCTACCGTCAAGCCTGGTGGTGGTAGTATTATACTCTGGTGGTTAGAGTGTCCGCCCTGAAATCGGTAGGTCGTGAGTTCAAACCCCGAGTCATACCAAAGACTATAAAAATGTGAAGTGAATTATATTTGTATAGCGCTTTTCTCGAGTGACTCAAAGCGCTTTACATAGTGAAACCCAATATCTAAGTTACATTTAAACCAGTGTGGGTGGCACTGGGAACAGGTGGGTAAAGTGTCTTGCCCAAGGACACAACGGCAGTGACTAGGATGGCGGAAGCGGGAATCAGACCTGGAACCCTCAAGTTGCTGGCACGGCCACTCTACCAACCGTGCTATGCCGCCCCAAAAATGGGACCCATTACCTCCCTGCTTGGCACTCAGCATCAAGGGTTGGAATTGGGGGTTAAATCACCAAAAAAGATTCCCAAGCGCGGCCACCGCTGCTGCTCACTGCTCCCCTCACCTACCAGGGGGTGAACAAGGGGATGGGTCAAATGCAGAGGACACATTTCACCACACTTAGTGTGTATGACAATCATTGGTACATTAACCTTAACTTAGAATTAAGGTTTTAGAATGGCCTTCCCAAAGTCCTGACTTAAAGGTGTGGACAATGCTGAAGAAACAAGTCCATGTCAGAAAACCAACACATTTAGGTGAACTGCACCAATTTTGTCAAGAGGAGTGGTCAAAAATTCAACCAGAAGCTTGCCAGAAGCTTGTGGATGACTACCAAAAGCGCCTTATTGCAGTGAAACTTGCCAAGGGACATGTAACCAAATATTAACATTACACTACACTGTAAAAAAAAATTCTGTAAAAAAACGGTCTTCTACTGGCAGCTGCGGCTGCCAAACGAAAACCATAAAATCAAAGTAAAACATTGTAAACCAAATAATGATCAAAAACATTATATTTACAGAAATTTTCATGAAACGTTTTGCGGAAAAATATCGTAATTTTACAGATTTTTACTAAATTATTAAGATCAACCACCTTTAGTAAAGTGACGATGCAAACAGTTCTGCAGAAAAATACCTTTATTCTACAGAGTTTTTCCAAATTATTACGATCAAACACCTTTAATGAAGTGACAATGCTGGCAGTTCCACAGAAAAATCCCATTATTTTACAGATTTTTTCTGAATTGTTAAGATCAACCACCTTTAATAAAGTGACGATGCAAACAGTTCTGCAGAAAAATACCTTTATTCTACAGCATTGGTGTCAAACTCTGGCCCGCGGGCCAAATTTGACCCGCCGTGTAATTTCACTTGGCCCTTGAGGCGATATCAAATTAACACTAAAGCTGGCCCGCCGATCCTCCCGGGAGTCTTCCAAACGCCAGCCAGCCAAACGAGTGCTAGCCCAGTCACATAAAATGTGCGGCTTCTGCACGCACACAAATTAGAATGCAACGCATACTTAATCAACAGCGATACAAGTTAGACTGAGGTTAGCCGAATAAAAAACTTTAACACTGTTAGAAATATACGCCACACTGTGAATCCACACCAAACCAGAACCCATTGCAGCACTAACTCTTCCGGGACGCTACAAGGTGTGTGTGTGTGTGTGTGTGGGGGGGGGGGGGGTTTGGTGGTAGCGGGGGTGTATTTTGTAGCGTCCCGGAAGAGTTAGTGCTGCAAAGGATTCTGGGTATTTGCACTGTTGTGTTTATGTTGTGTTACGGTGCGAATGTTCTTCCGAAATGTGTTTGTCATTCTTGTTTGGTGTGGATTCACAGTGTGGCGTATATTTCTAAAAGTGTTAAAGTTTTTTATACTGGCACCGTCAGTGTAACTTGTAACGCTGTTGATGAAGTATGCGTTGCATTCGCTCGTGTGTGCGTACAGAAGCCGCACATTTCTTGTGACTGGGTCTGAACGATGTTAGAATGGATGAAAAGCGTACGTGACGATAGCTCGTAGAGTACGTTAAAAGTTAATTTGTTCAACCTTGGCCCGCGCCTTTGTTCAGTTTCAAATTTTTGGCCCACTCTGTATTTGAGTTTGACACCCCTGTGTTAGATTGTTAGTATGAACATAGACTTTTATATAACAAGCTACATATTCAATGAAAGATAATTACTGTAATTTTACATGAATTTGAAAGTCATTTAAGAAAACAGAAAATGCTATGTATAATTAATTTGGTATTTTTCTGTAAAAAAAATTGAAATATACATAGTTTGTCATTACTGGCATATTACTTAAAATAACAGGTGGATTGTTTATTTACAGATAATGTCTTCAGTTCTACAGTTTTATAAACTATTTAAAAAAAATAGAAAAATTACAGTAGAAATTTAGAGTAAATTAACCATAAAAATCGGAGGTTTTTTTTACAGTGTATGTATACTTTTGACCCAGCATATTTGGTCACATTTTCAGTAGACCCATAATAAATTCATAAAAGAACCAAACTTCATGAATGTTTTCTGTGACCAACAAGTATGTGCTCCAATCACTCTATCACAAAAAAATAGGAGTTTTAGAAATTATTGGAAACTCAAGACAGCCATGACATTATGTTCTTTACAAGTGTATGTCAACTTTTGACCACGACTGTATGTGTGTATACATATATAGACCACAAAACACTTTTCCACTTTGCATCAGTCCATCTTAGATGAGCTTGGGCCCAGCAAAGCTTCTGGGTGTTGTTGATAAATGGCTTTCGCTTTGGATAGTAGAGTTTTAACTTGCACTTACATACTGTATGTAGCGACAAACTGTAGTTACTGACAGTGGTTTTCTGAAGTGTTCCTGAGCCATGTGGTGATATCCTTTATACACTGATGTCGGTTTTTGATGCAGTACTGCCTGAGGGATCGACTGATGTCGGTTTTTGATGCAGTACCGCCTGAGGGATCGAAGGTCACAGGCATTCAATGTGCAATGTGCTTACATGCAGTGATTTCTCCAGATTCTCTGGACCTTTTGATAATATTATGGACCGTAGATAGTGAAATTACTAAATTCCTTGCAATAGCTCATTGAGAAATGTTGTTCTTAAACTGTTCGACAATTTGTTCACGCATTTGTTCACAAAGTGGTGACCCTCACCCCTGCTTGTTTCTGAATGACTGAGCATTTCCTGGAAGTTGCTTTTATACCCAATCATGGCACCCACATTTTCCCAATCAGCCTGTTCACCTGTGGGATGTTCCAAATAAGCGTTTGATGAGCATTTCTCAACTTTCTCAGTCTTTTTTGCTACTTGTGCCAGCTTTTTTGAAACATGTTGCAGGCATCAAATTCCAAATGAGCTAATATTTGCAAAAAATAACAAAGTTTAACAGTTCGAACGTTAAAGGTTAAAGAGGGTGGTGAAGCGCAATAGGGAGATATTTGGGCTTCAAAACTAACGGCAAAGGTGACGCTTTAAACAAGGAAGCGCCACGCTTCAGGTGTTGCTTTAAAACACGCCTCGCCAAATGTGGCGATTAGTATTACCACCTTTGCTTCAAACTTAGGTAAACATTTAAATAATAAGCATTCAGATTTGCACAAGGAGTTAAAGAGTGACAGGTAATGATGTTGTTGTTACACCTGTCCTGCTGTTTGCTCCGGTGCAGACCGCTGTAGAGGAGCGCAGGGGAGTCGTTTCCTTTAAAGTACCAATGATTGTCACACAGACACTAGGCGTGGTGAAATTTTTCCTCTGCATTTGACCCATCCCCTTGTTCACCCCCTGGGAGGTGAGGGGAGCAGTGGGCAGCAACGGTAGCCACGCCCGGGAATAATCTTTGGTGATTTAACCCCCAATTCCAACCGCTTTAGTTCACTTTACCCCGCAATGAGTCTGCTAAGATCCGCTTTCCGGTCAGAATTTGAGGCCGCCGATTTGTGACAATCTGGTTGCTTTATTATTAGATTTGCAGGACACAACCGGACCTGTTCATCACTCGACAGCGCAGTGCGCGCGCTCCTCTCTCTCTGTACTCGCCCACTCACTCACTGACATCACTCAGCCAAAACGTTGCCATTTTCGCAAACACACATACTGTACGGTACTCTCATAAGTTAACAGCTCCTCTGTTGTGCACAGGTATATACAAAATATGTAGCTATATAACATGTACATTCGTGGTCAAAATATTACCGTACATATACTTGTAAAGAAAATAATATCATGGCTGTTTTGAGTTTCCAATAATTTCTACAACTCTTTATTTCAACCAGAAGCTTGTGGATGGCTACCAAAAGCACCTTTTTGCAGTGAAACTTGCCTAGGGACATGTAACCCAATATTAACATTTCTGTTTGTATACTTTTGACCCAGCAGATTGGGTCACATTTTTAGTAGTCCCATTATAAATTCATAAAAGACCCAAACTTTATGAATGTTTTTTGTGACCAACAAGTACAGTATGTGCTCCAATCACTCTATCACAAAAAAAATAAGAGTTGTAGAAATGATTGGAAAATCAAATATATAAACTATACTATATAACTGTATAACTATATATATATATATATTATATATATATATATATATATATATATATATATATATATATATATATATATATATATATATATATATATATATGTATGTATGTATGTATGTATGTATGTATGTATGTATGTATGTATGTATGTATGTATGTATGTATGTATGTATGTATGTATGTATTTATGAATGTATATGTATATATTTAAATGTATATATATATGTACACAATCATGACTCAAGTATCGTGATACGTAAGGTATTTTGAAGTCCAGCTATAATGGACGGTGGATGAGTGATAGCTTGTTGGCCTCACAGTGTTCGAGTCTACGTTTTGGCGTCTTTGTCTGGACTTTTTTTTGCAGATGTTTTCTTTGGGTGCTCCAGCTTCCTACCACATCCCTAAACATGCACATTATATGTTTTGGAGATTCTACATTGTCCATAGGTTTGAGTGTGAGTGTGTTGTTTGTCTATATGTGCTCTGTGATTGGCTGATGACCAGTGCAGCGTGTACACCGCTTCTCACCTGAAGTCAATTGGGATAGGCTCCAGCTGACTCATGACCCTAATGACGAAAGAAGTATAGAACATGGATAACAGTGATGTTACCTTTAAATATAAATAATTTACACAAATAATCCAAATATAACTGTAATAATATGTATGTCTCATATGATATATATAAAGATATATTTTATAAAAATTAAATGCATGGTTTTGGGTGATTGCTATGATATGCTGTGATGCATGAACATAATAATTTGTAATCCTGTCAGCTCTTGGCCCTAGTGTGTAATTCACACAGCCAAACTGGCAGACAGAGCGGAGAAAGTTTTTGTGATTCCTTAATCCCCTGACTCCCTGTCAGCCTTTTCAATAGAATTTCTGCTGAATCTCTCCCTGCATGGCCTCTAAATTAACTGTCAATAAATCCGATGTTATCCCACTTGTCGCTTCTCTGTATAAAAGCAGTAAAAGGTAAAGTTTTGCAACAACAACAAAAAAGTGAGCAGATGTTTCTGATTTTGAGTTAAGTTGTTGTTATTCTGAACAACTTTTAGATAGAGGCAGCTGTGCAGCAGTCCATCCTTTTCCTAGAAACCTGCCAGGATTCTACTCATCTCCAGTCCGAGGAGCAACATAGCGCAGGTGAGACAGAACAGAAAGTAAACATTGTAAGCATGCAGACAATTAAGTTGATCTGAATGATCTCTTGTTTATGTTTCAGGCCAGAGGAGCATCTACACTGCAAAGGAGCTCCAATACGCCCTGGTTGTTCATTCACTGAGCATCCTGGGGAAACTCCTCCTCTACACTAACGGGAGGAAGCTCTTTCCCATCACAGTGCGGACACGCAAAGGTGCAAAGATCCCTTAAACATCACGTAATCACATCTTAAAACCTTGTTACTCTCTTGCTTCACATGGAGTCACAAACCCATAATGCACACCTGTGTTTTATTGCATTGTGTACGATCTGTCCGGGCCACAAAAATAATCTAGAGTATTTACAGCAGCGCCACCCTCTGTGTTATGTAACTGAAGGAATGTCTACTGATAATTGTGATTGTAAGGACCAATTGTAGTCATTGCTTTATTAAGGTTGTTGAGATCATATCTAGAGAAGTATTGCTTGCGTCATACTGATTATTTTATTGATCCAAAGTTGAGGGAGTGCGAGGGCCACTCTCTGGGTGTGGAGCTGCGGGCGGCTGTTTCACAACTTCTCTTTCCAAATAGGCTTCTCATGGATAATCAAAATGGGGAAAAAGTGTACTAAATTGAGATTTGGTTGTTTTTCGACTGTAACCCATAAGAAACGAATGACCTGATCTACTAAGATCCAAATAATACACACTAAACAGGGTGTGCAAACTATAATATTGTGTGTACTTTTAATGGGTGTGTTGCATGTGATCTACTAACACTGCATGCACAATTGATAACAAGTGTAAAAGTGGCATAAACCGCTCTATTTAAAAAAGGTTTTTGCGTGTACAACCGTGATTATTTGCCCATGGAAACACTTATTTCCCTCCACATTGATGTTATTGTGCTCTTACCTATGGGGTTCTGCAACGTTGAAACAGCACACATTCTTAATATGTAACACATTTTCTGCAATATAAAATCCCAATCTAGACAACAGAAACCATTTTCAGCACGCTTACGATGTGCTCCGTGGTGGAGGCGATGGACCATCACAACACTGCAGCACATTCATGCATTTGGAATGTTCCAATAAATGCATATTGCAAGATCTTTTTTCGATTAGGCGATAAATTGGAACACTATATTTCCTAAATGAAAAAACAAATGCCATTAAAAAAAAGAACAACTGCAAACACCAAAACACATCAATTTCATTTTTTTTATAAGCCCCTTAAGTCATCCAGCAGCTATACAATTATAAAATTATATTGCTGAATCGATGATATGTCTAATGATTTTATTTTTGACCGTCCATTTATGTTAACAGGCATATGTCTAAGGAGTTTATTGTCCACCGTCTATTTATGTTAACATTAGTATATGTAGGACAGAGCTATGGCACAATTGACTCCTTTCTCACAGCTATTTTTTTTCTAAAATGCTACTAACTAAATTCAATAATCGGGGATGTTGCATTACATCTTACATAACTAAACTTGACAGTTTTACTTTGAATTGAATGAAAAAAGGAACATCAATTTAAAGTGATGGAAAAAGCTAAATTGATTGAGTGGCTTATTTTTTTACTAATTTTGCTATTGTGACATAGCAATTTTAAAGCTAAAAGGCTGATTAGATGTATAAGTGTAGCATGTTTTATATGCAAATATATTGTAAGAACAGTTTAATTGTAATATTTGACACCCTATTCAAAATTTGAACTGTTAAGTGGCTTTAAAACAATAAAATATGAAATAATACAGTAAATATATAAAATAATATAGGAATACTATTTAAATAGTATAATGAATACAAACAAACAAACAAAAAAAAAAGAATACAAATAAATATTAGCTTTGGGATGTAAGCTAGCTATGGTTTATCTGACATGCTGCCATTTTAGGGAAGGCATGTCCTGTGATAGTCACATGATTGTCCATGACAACCACTCTAACATGCTTTATGTATGCCACTTCGAGACTTAATGAGTTTAAGTCAAAGTAAAGGACCAATATTTACCCATATGAACATGTGTCACCATGGCTTCTTACAGACTAAAATAAATAATTCATTTTACAAGTTGATTGTGTCTAAGTAATTTCCTTATTTCAGATCCGGTCAGCCTGACAGATCTGGTTGTCGTCCTCATAACCATCATGTACCAATACCCCAAGCCTCTTTGCAGTGATATCTTATTCACAGGTGGGCCCACACACACACAAACACAAAGATATAAACAACATCAAAGGGTTCAGACTGTGAATCAACCAGTGAGTGAGGGAACACTAAGGCCATTCTTGTTCGGTATAGCTAACATTCCTCATGCACGCCTATCTTTTATCTGGTAACCTTGTACTGAGTCACACAACACAATGTCTCTCGTCTCCTGGAAGACCTTGTCTTATTATTGCCCCATTCATTGTCATGTACGCAACCAACGCCCTTCACGTTATCATAATCGAGTCATAGATTGACATGAACGCCTTAGGTGGTCATCATGAAATAATAATAATGGGAAGGGAATTCATCAAACAGACATGTATTCTGAAGCAACTCATACACCCTTTGAACAAACATATTGTTGTTGTGTCAGACTCGCTATCGCCCAGTAGCCTGGTGATGTCGGCATTGTGGATGATGTCAGAGAGGACGAAGTGCGCCGACGAGTGTCTCCATCAGACGACCGTCATCGAGACGCTGCTGGCGCCTGTCATCGCTCTGCTCAGGGACAAGCAGGTGACTGAAGCCGCATTGTGATTTTCCTGTATCCCCTCTACTTGTCCCCCTAAAGTTTTTGGCTAACTGTGATCTGTTTTCAGGCCAATTTAAAAAGTCCCAAGTCCACACTGCCTCTCATTGCTGACGTCCTGGCTCGTATGGTAAACACAGACAGAGGGTTAGCGCTCTTCCTATATGAGAGAAACCTGCCTGTTGCCCAAAGCGAGAGGTCAGACAATGAGATTTTACATTAATTACAGTTGTTTATAATTGTCATCTCTTTGACATTAAATCATCCTGGAGATACGACAGTGGAACATGTTTATGTTGACCACGCTTGTCGACAACTTGTCTAAGTCGACCAACGCATCAAGCCTCGGTCCACCGTGTTATTTTTACTAAAATGTACCTGCTTAAGACCGCGTCGACATATATGGTTGACCACTTTTGTTGACATAGAAATTGAGGATTTAAAAATGTTCCATGAACAATTAGTCTGTTTATGTTGAGGTGTGTTGTGTAGTATTGTCAACGTCATCATCATTGCTTGTGTGTTTGTGTAAAAGCAGATTTGTGTTTATGTCAAACAATTGATAAGAACTGTCATATTTCCTGCAGTGTGACCCCAAGATGCAGAGACAACAGTCAGTGTGCAGGTGATAGTCATTTTAATTGGGTTTGATAGATTGTTTGAAACTTTTATTAGTAGATTGCACAGTGAAGTACATATTCCGTACAATTGACCACTAAATGGTAACACCCGAATAAGTTGTTCAACTTGTTTAAGTCGGGGTCCACTTAAATTGATTCATGATGCAGATATATACTATCAGATATATACTATCATCATAATACAGTCATCACACAAGATAATCATCAGAGTATATACATTGAATTATTTACATTATTTACAATCCGGGGTGTGGGATATGGAGGGGTGGGGGGCTAGGTTTGGTTGGTATCAACACTTCAGTCATCAACAATCAACATCAACAATTGCATCATCAGAGAAATGGACATTGAAACAGTGTAGGACTGACTTGGTAGGATATGTACAGCAAGTAGTGGACACAGAGAGAGAGATCAGAAAGTACAAGAAAAAGTGTCTCCATTTGATTATTTACATTTGATTATTTACAATCCGAAGAGGTATGATGTGGAAGGGAGGGTGTTAGTTTAGGGTTGAAGTTGCCTGGAGTTGTTCTTTTAGTGCGGTTTTGAAGGAGGATAGAGATGCTCTTTCTTTTACACCTGTTGGGAGTGCATTCCACATTGATGTGGCATAGAAAGAGAATGAGTTAAGACCTTTGTTAGTTCGGAATCTGGGTTTAACGTGGTTAGTGGAGCTCCCTCTGGTGTTGTGGTTAAGGCGGTCATTTACGTTAAGGAAGTAGTTTGACATGTACTTCGGTATCAGGGAGGTGTAGCGGATTTTATAGACTAGGCTCAGTGCAAGTTGTTTTACTCTGTCCTCCACCCTGAGCCAGCCCACTTTGGAGAAGTGGGTAGGAGTGAGGTGTGATGTGGGGTGGAGGACACCGAAAGAAGCCACAATATACAATGAATCAGCAACTAAAAGAGGGACAAGGTGGAACTAAATAGAACTAATTAACCATGAAAAACAGGTGTGCTGGTCGGACAAGGAACAGAAAGTAAAGGTACTGCAAAACATAGAAACCAAACAGGAAATAGAGCCAAAATAAGAGCACCTCGACAGGAAGTCAAGGAAACAAAGAACAATAATTACCATAACCAAAAACCTGTCACGCTTACAGTGACAAGAACTAGTCAAATCAGAAAAAGAATGGCTACTAACCTTCAAAACTTTCGCGGAAGACCAAATGTGCTTTGTTCTTTTCTCCATTACACAACTAACAAAATTTAAAAGTTAAGTAAAAAAAAATTTAAAATAAATAAATTATATATATATATATATATATATATATATATATATATATATATATATATATATATATATATATATATATAATTTATTTATTTTAAATTTATATATATATATATATATATATATATATATATATATATATATATATATATATATATATATATATATATATATATATATATAATTTATTTATTTTAAATTTTTTTTTTACTTAACTTGGTTTCTTGACATAGTTTTTCTACATTTGTGCCAATTTTGTATATATATATATATATATACATATATATATATATATATATATATATATATATATATATATATATATATATATATATATATATATATATATACATATATATATATATATATATATATATATATATATATATATATATATATATATATATATATATATATATATATATATATATATATATATATACACTACCGTTCAAAAGTTTGTGGAATAGCCTTCATTTCTAAGAACAAGAATAGACTGTCGAGTTTTAGATGAAAGTTCTCTTTTTCTGGGCATTTTGAGCGTTTAATTGACCCCACAAATGTGATGCTCCAGAACCTCAATCTGCTCAAAGGAAGGTCAGTTTTGTAGCTTCTGTAACAAGCTAAACTGTTTTCAGATGTGTGAACATGATTGCACAAGGGTTTTCTAATCATCAATTAGGCTTCTGAGCCAATGAGCAAACACATTGTACCATTAGAACACTGGAGTGATAGTTGCTGGAAATGGGCCTCTATACACCTATGTAGATATTGCACCAAAAACCAGACATTTGCAGCTAGAATAGTCATTTACCACATTAGCAATGTATAGAGTGTATTTCTTTAAAGTTAAGACTAGTTTAAAGTTATCTTCATTGAAAAGTACAGTGCTTTTCCTTAAAAAATAAGGACATTTCAATGTGACCCCAAACTTTTGAACGGTAGTATATATATATATATATATATATATATATATATATATATATATATATATATATATATATATATATATATATATACCGTATATATATATATATATATATATATATATATATATATATATATATATATACCGTATATATATATATATATATATATATATATATATATATATATATATATATATATATATATATATATATATATATATATATATATATATATATATATATATATATATATATATATATTATTGACCATTCTCCTTATGAGCTTTGGCCAAAGTTAGAAGGTAAATGTGTAAATAATGGCTATTTTATGTCGATAACCATTTATGTTGACGTAATTCAACCAATCTGAGGTATGCCGACTTAAACGGATGCCATTGTAGTTACAAATGATGGGTAAATGATACCTCAGCGAGTGTGTGACACACTAACAGTCTGTATTGACATTGCACTGATACTCTGTTGGTGTGGGAAATTATGTTGTTGCAGTGCATATTTTTACATACAGTAACAGAACTAAAGCGTAATGACAAACAAAAAAATTGTAATAAATACCACATATTGCTCACTAATGTATAAATAGAGAATAAAATACAGTTAGCAAATATAAATGTATTTTAAACAAATAGCTGTTCAGAAAGGAAAATGAAATGTGGAACTGCACTAATGCTTCAGTATTGTCTGACCCATCACTAGTAGTCACCGGTGCGTTTCATAGCATGTGGATTGGCCCTGCTTGTCAAACATGGAGCAGCATTGTCTTTTGGAGTGTTCACAAAATCAAGCCTAGCCTTGCTTTCATTTGTGCTTGGCCTTATGAGATGTCTTCATCGTGATTAATTTCACATTAGGAAACATTGTGATGTACCCAGGGACACAAAGTGCCTTAAACAGCATTAATAAGTCAGGAAATTCAGTCTGAGATGATATTGGTTTTGCATTCAAATCAGCCCTTGAATTACCGCTGTCTTCTATCTCTTCCATGCAGAACCTCTGCTGCTCACGTGGTTGTTCAGTTCACCCTGAAGTTGCTGGATGAGGAGTTATTATTGCTGGGGCAAGCTGACACGCCGCGTGTACTTTGTGGGGCCTTCATATTTGTGTGCAGACAGATGTACAACACCTGTGAGGGCCTGCAGGTCCTGCGACCCTACGGCTTGCACAAGGCTGCATCTGCTGCTTGGAGAAAGGTCCCAGCACTTGCTTCATGTCATGATTGCTTACTTTTTTTTTTATAAAGAACTAACTAAAATACTGACTAAAACAAAACTAAAATCATCAACTGTGCCAACCAAGATGCTCACTCCAGAAATCAATCACTTGTTGCTAAACATTAACAATAATATGTTGTCACGTAGCATACAACGTGTACTACGTGACACATGGGGTCAGATGGGTTCGCTGCATGTGATGAATCAGTAGCAGAATCATGATTGCTTCAGCACAACCCAGGGGTGTGAACAGTATCTGCCCATATTTATTTTAATGTGACATAATCAATACTGATATGGTTAATATTAACTGCACTTTATTTTATGAAAGTCTAGACCAGCTTCCTGTCAGAAAGAGTTCTGACCCCGGGGAATGGAAACAACCCTGGAATGTCGTCCACCCAGGAAATGCCGCACATGTAAGACTAAACACTTGCTTGTGCGCCCTTCAAATTATATATTTTACACATCATTAGCTTCACATTCTGATATGAGTCAATATAACTCCCCACCCTCTCAACATTTTTAAATAGTTGACTTTTTAAATTACCGGTACCATAATTATTTTAACAATATTTATTGCAAAAATTAATACATGTTAGCCAGGGTCAGTTTTTTTCCAATTAGTTAGACCTCATGTTGTGGCCATTTGGTTTGTATTGACATTTAAAGCAAGTATTGCTCCACTATTTAAATCCTGTCAATATTTGTAAGTATTTGACTTTTTTGTTTTATTATTTATCATGATATTACTTCTGTATTATTTATTACAATAATTAATTATTGTTAGCCAGTGTCAGCTTTATTATCTGTCTTTTATTGAGTGCCATCAAACTTCATGTTGTGGAACACAAGTTGATGTTGACATTTGAATGCAGTATTGTTGGTGATTGATGGCAATATTTACCTATTGTACATGCACCGACACCCCACCGCTAATGTCTTCAGGGCAGTAACAACTTGGGAAGCCTCCCCTTTGCTTGGAATGGCTGTACGCGCAGAGTGAGGTGTGTTTATCAGGCTTATTAATTTCCTGAATGGTCATAAATGTGTAGAGTTAACTGGAGCATCCCATATATTGAGAGTAGCAAAAATATAAAGAGCTGACTTGAAACTGTCAAGCAGGACTTTTTGAGATGGAGAATCAGAGGTGGCGCGAGAAGGGCGGAGCTAAACCTACAAACAGCTACAGTCAAGCAGGATGTTGTGAACTAAATCTACATGTACTATAATAATTTAAAACATGGAGCTAAACAACCCTCACAACATGACACCGGCAGGAGAACACAATGGGAGACAGGTGGCCATGTTGGATAGGACAGACACAACTAATCATGTTTTTTTGGTGTTGTCATTTGCATTGAGAGCAGGCTCATGTGGGAGGAGACGTTGTTGGACAGCCTGTTGAACTTTGCTGCCACCCCTAAAGGTCTGCTGCTGCTTCAGCAGACTGGAGCCATGCAGGAGTGTGTCTCCCACATGTTCTCTCGCTTTAGCAAAAAGATGCAGGTAAGTTATCCTATTTAATTGACACCATTAGTGTGTGTGCATTCTCAACAGTGTAACGTCAACATCCTTTGGTAGAATACTAACACATTCCACACATACACAGAGAAAACATTGTGTCCTAAAGCTTATGGCTGAGGTACTAGGACAGTGATTTGAATGGTTGCCCTTCATGATAACTGAAGGGATTGGCACAACAGGGTAGCACAAATTTTTTTGACTTTGCAAGACTTGTAAACTTTCCAGTTGCTGAGTCACACTGTTGTAAAGCGGTCGATATGAGCTAAAATTTACGTGAGCGAGATACAGTTTTTGGCACTGTCAAAGCAGAAAAATCTGTAGCATTTAGGTTTGTTTTAGTGCTGATGCAGTTCACTGGAAGAGTATCAGCATCTTTTATGGATTCATCTTAACATGATAATGTCGTAACTTACAAACCCTTCATAGGAAGTCCAGCTCAAGATGCACAGAGGCTGTCCAGGCTCGATCTTTTAATGAGCACAAGCTCGTCCGACAAACAATTGTGTGGATGTTGTTGACTCTAAAGTTGCCAACCTTCCCTTGAAAAACAGAGTCCCTATATACATACATGTGTTCTGTGTTGAGCCTACTAGGCACTTGTCCCGCATTTCTGTGAGAATTCAAACTGAATTGTAAAATGTCAGTTAATATTTGACTGGGTGCATTTTATAAAACATTATGGTGTATGTTCCCAGCCCTTTCCTGCTGTGACAATGAGAAAAATATCAGTGTAAAATTCAGAGGTTTCCATAAATCCTTAGTTGTGGAGTCATACACAACTCTGGCTTTTGTGGCAGAGAGCATGGGTTTGATCCCCAGCCAGAGTCATTAAATGCATAAACATTAGGCTAAATGAGTATGCAATTGTCTCGCTGTGGCAACTGCTAATGGGAGAACACCAAAAGAGGTATTCCAATTTGTTTCCTGTGTTTTTGTATTACTCCAAAATATGCAACTCAGTAAAGTTTGAGTCAAATAGTATAAAAGTCATTTCACACACAAAAAAAGGCAAAGAAAATCAGGTCGGCCCTGCCAACAAGGTGTCCTGTATTTCTTTGTCAGGGAATTGGCAACCCTAGAGTTCTCTCCCCCTCAAGGCCCTGCTGATGTCCTCTTTAGTATTCCTGCAGGTTGTCTCTGGCTAATGCTAATTCCTTACGCACCATTAGCGCATCCCCTTGTGCATTCAATTTACCGCCATTGTTTACTCACTCTTGTAATTGCTTCCCTTGTTTGTTTTGCACTTTAATTAAGGAGTGTGATTATTTTCAGGTCTATTTTTAGGTGGTGAAGGGCACGGCACTCCCTCAAAAGTCGGCGTGTAATAGGTTCACGCAAAGCGTGCATAGTGGCTTTGTACTCAACCGACATTGCCATTACACTCGTTCTCATGCCTGTGGACTGTTCAAGTCAATGTGATTCATGCTACTTTTCCCTCCTTCGCATGATGTAGGTCAGCCGCTGTGAGAAGTTTGGCTATGGTGTCATGGTTACGCAGGTGGCAGCAACAGGGGCAGGCATGAAGGCTCTGCACCGTTCAGGTACGACACACACTGTGACACATGCAGCTGGGTTGTGTCAAGGCTTTGTTTTGTCTAGTCAGCTCACAGCAGTGATAGAATGGCAAAATGGACACAATGATTGGACAGACAAACTCGACCAAACAACTTTGTATGAGCATGTAGTCAGATCAGTTAGACAGCAAAGTTATGAGTAAGTATTGGCATACAACTTACATCGGCATAGGACATAACACCTAACTATTACTAGAACTTAGGGGTAAGAAGATGTGTTTCTCTTGACCATTTACGTGTATAGTAGGTATGGATTTGTGAGCTAACTTAATACTGCCACAGGTGACTTATGTAACTAGAGGTGCATAGACATTTATGCTATCAAGCAAATAGTATTTTTTATGTTTTATTGTTAAACTTTACAAATGACAAAGGAAGCATTATTGTCATAATATTCAGACACTTCAATAGGTACACGTCCAATCACATTCAATGTATAGAAGGTGCGTGATGCTGGTACAATCCGGTCTTGTTGCAGGTAGCTGCAACATGCATGATGGAGAAAGTGCCAACTGACACACTATGCAACTAAGATCGAATTGGGTTGTTCCAGGGTTTGTGCGAGTCCTGGTGCTGGAGCTGTGGTCTGCTCTGGAGTGTGGCAGCGAAGATGGAAGAGTAGTCCGCCCCAAGTCCACGCCCCTGGATCCAATCGACAGGAGCTGCCTTAAGGTACCCATTGTGTGTGTGCGTGCATGTATGCACACTTGCAGCGTAAGCTGCTGTCAAGTAAATAAAGGCAGCTACTAGTGTGTGAAGTGTGTCGCTGGTGGCTTTCCAGGAGAAGCTGCTTTATCAGTTTGTCTGCCGCCAAGCTGCTTCTACTGTGTCTCACAGTTCAGCTCTTAAACCAACCAAGGATTTTCTTTTAAACATTTAAGTTTTTTCGACATATACAATTAACAGTGATACAACAAACATGTCAAATGTTTGTTGTATCACTGTTCCCCTCCCAAAGAATTAACCCACAAAAAAAAAAATCAAATCAGTCAAATAAGTATAGGCAAATATTGACATGAAGCCACAGACAACTACACTCCTGAATGTCCCCAACACGGTGCAGCAATACACAAAAGCAGACAAAAGGCACCTCAATTATCTACATTTCAATTACTTTTCAATCGGGGTTAAATGCAGTCACTTTTACATATTTTAGGAAACCACACCATACTTCCTGAAACTTCACAGAACAACCGTTCAATGTCAGCCTAATTTTCTCCAACTGAAGGAAATAAAGAAAATATCTCGATTCCTGCGGGTGTGTTAAATTGCGCAGGGATGGGCAAAGCCAAAACATATGTATTAAGTTAGCTGGAGACTGTTGACTCCGATCACATAATCCCAATATTCCGTCATACAATTTAGCCAGCCGGACCTTGGCATAATAAGTATATTTATTAGCTTACATTGAATAAGGCTGTGTCTAGCACAAATAGGAGACTTATGAACTCTACTAAAATTCTCTGTCTAGCTCTCCTCAGATAGACTTACTCCTAAATGCTCCTCCCAAAGTGACTTAGTTGAATTTAGAAACTCAGGGCATGAATTAAAAACTTACCAACCAAGGTTCGATCCCCGGGCTCAGGGTCTTTCTGTGTGGAGTTTGCATGTTCTCCACGTGACTGCGTAGGTTCCCTCTGGGTACTCCGGCTTCCTCCCACCTCCAAAGACATGCACCTGGGGATAGGTTGATTGGCAACACAAAATTGGCCTTAGTGTGTGAACATTAGTGTGAATGTTCTCTATCTGTGTTGGCCCTGTGACTTGTCCAGGGTGTACCCCGCCTTCCCCCGAGTGCAGCTGTGATAGATTTCAGCACCCCCTGCGACCCCGCGAGGGACAAGCGTTGGAAATTGATGGATGGATGGATTCTGTTTATTTTGTTTACAATACTCTCTGATGGCAGCACACATTAAGCTTTTTTTTTTTTTACTGTAGCACCATCTGCTGGATCTCTGTGTCGCATGCATTTTAAACACACATGGAGATTTAAATGTAATGAATAAATAAATAATGCTGTTATCTTTTCTTTAATTCCTGATTTGACCCGGTTCTGTGTGTGTGTGTGTGTGTGTGTGTGTGTGTGTGTGTGTGTGTGTGTGTGTGTGTGTGTGTGTGTGTGTGTGTGTGTGTCTGGCTGGGTCGCCTTGTATCTCCAGTCCTTCTTGTCCCTGGTCAACGTGCTCTCCTCCTACCAGTCAGTGTGGCAGCTTCTGGCTGGACAGCCTTTAGCCAACAAGACTGAATACACATTGAGAGAGGTGCCCAGCTCTGTACCTGTGAGTGATGGCACACCTACAAACACACACACACACAAATAATAGAATAGGTCTGTTTTTTCATTATTTCAGAACAATGAAAAGTTGCCTTGCAGCATATCCCATTAAGAGATATTGGAGGTACACCAGATTGTGTATTTCAGCAAAAACTATTTACAGCCAGGTGCCATAGTGTGACAACAGAGTCCTGCTTTGTGTATGCGATATTGCATTGACAATGACAACTGTAAAGATTGTGCACAAGTACCACACAGACACACAACTTGCAAGCATTTATTGCTGACACAGGCTCTCCTACAGCATGCAGTTGCTCTTATATCCATTTGAGGGCGTCTTTGCACTTTTCATTGGGCCTTCTAACAGCACTGCATCCTCTCTTGTTTTCACTTTTACACACACACACAGGCTAATCCTAATCAGTTTCAGAATCAGATTTATTGGCCAACTATGTTTAACACACAAGTAATTTCACTTGGTAGACTGTGCTCTCTATGTTCAATGCAAGACACAAAGAAAAATGCAGTAACTACGAGAGAGTACAGTAGCATGGCGACCATACACAGTTTCCAACCTAAACGTCGTAATCATGTTCACAGTAGTGATTTTCACAGCCACTCACTGTGTTCCACAGGATGTGATTGACAGGCTGATATCCGTGAATTCTGCCGCCAAGATCCATTCCCTCTTCCACTATGAACAGTCGCACACATTTGGCCTAAGGTGAGGGGGACGCTGTAACACGTTTAGCACGCACAATAATAACGACGACCACAGAGGCGGGCTCGCTTGGCTGCATACAAACAAGCACAATGTCAGTGCATTAAGTGGTGAGATGCTTTCAGAAAACCTCCAATTGAGTATGGCCTCATAACACATATAAAACACAGCAGCCTCTGGAGGTATTATGTAACACTGACATGGCTCTTTAGTCTGTGACCATACAGCTTAGAAAGTATGCCACATAAAAATGAAAGCCTTACTCGGAATAAGATTTAAGATTGGCCTGCATGTCTGTGTGTGTAGCTGTATGACCACAGCATTGGCACAGGAATTAAGGGGCCTCATTCGCCATCATTTTCCAAGGTGTTGATACGTCACACTTTCCACACAACAGAGAATAAATAACTTCTCCAGGAATGTTTTGTTCTTCTCCAGAACAAATGGGACACACACAGTCGGCACATACCTTTGCATATATTTATACGCGAGCGGATACAAATAGTCCTGTGTTACTTTTCACTTTTTTAGGTGCCAGATATTGATTCTCATGATTGAGAAGTCTAACCATCTGAGACATTAAATTAAATGTGTCCTTCTTAAGAAAGAAATAGACAAAAGACAAATGTCTACTGCAGAGGACGCTGGTTCTTAGGAGGTAATTAAACAAAATACAACTGTTTGACACCTTAAAATGAAAACAATTTCCCACTTAATTACAGTGAAGTAAAATACAGTAATATTTTGCACCCTGAGCAGTTGAGGCTTGGGTTGCCTTGCTCAAAGGCAATTCCGCAGTAATGGAATCTGCCCAGCAACTCAATTTCATATATATATATATATATATATTTTTTTTTTTAATCCATAGTGGGTCACAAATGAAGTTCTTTACAGGCTGATCTACTACTGGAGAGGTCAGCATGAGGGGAATTGGTCCTCTGCCTTGCTCAAGAGCAACTTTTAGGTTTTTTTTAGTATGTGGGTTTGTCAAGACGAAACATCATCAGTTTTCACGTGTCCCAATAAAAGTAACCTACTTGATGAAAATGAAGAGCCAACAGGCCTTCACCTCTTCTCTCGATGCTGGCAGCACCCTTTGCTGCCATGGCAACCAGCACTCGCCCTGCGTGCATGGATTGGGCGCCTTTGCTACACCCTCCCTGCGGTGATGTACTAATGCACATCAACTGTGTGCGTGTGTGTGTGTGTGTGTGTGTGTGTGTGTGTGTGTGTGTGTGTGTGTGTGTGCGTGCGTGCAGAATGTACATTTTGTCAGTGTTTAGAATTTTATCACAATGATTAAAAAACAGCATTAAGAGTTCTCTTGTAAATACTGTAAGGATATCCTGATTTGGAAAGATTGAGAGGCACTCACAGGACCCTCAAGGACTATATAGATGTGACACAAGCCTGCTTCCTCATCGGTTGCTGTCAGTCAAGGCCAGTGTCTGTAGAGTCAAGTGTCATAGTCTTTGCTCGCAGGCCCAAATGAGAATTCACATTGATCTGTGTAGATACATGGCCTCTTGAGTCTTTTGCCCGGTCTTTTGTGGCTAATTGATTAACACTCCAGTAGGCCCATTATGCTTCTTTATTGTATCTTCATTGGTGTGCGGTTGTTTGCTTGTGTTGATATATCTACATGGACTTTTTCCTTGTCTTTTTAGCTCAAAGGAGGTGTAATTTACTGCATTTATGTGGATCCTGGCTAACAAAGTGCTGCAAAATGTCCTGCAAACTTATGAATGGGCAGCGCCGTGCCTCGTCTCCATGGAAGCTTCAGAAAATCTAGTTACAGCTTTGCTTCTCACTTATGGGTTAAAAGAAGAGAGGGGTCATGAGGCCTGCCAAGCTAGATGTCTTTCACTTGGCGCCTGTCACTGCGAGTGAGATGAGTTGAGTCCAAGCAGCTGTCTTGCACATGATCACCTTTTTTTTTGCAGCTATATTTACATATTTACATACAAGTGTAGCTAATGTGCCTATATTATCGTGGGACAGATGAAAAAGGTTTGGTGTCGCACGTAGATGAAATAGATAAAGCCAATCACCTTTTTTTCCCTTCACACCTTTTAGTGTTTGTGTGTTGGGTCTTGTAAGGTACAAAGCCTCTGCGTCTTTTCTTTTTATTACATTGCCTCTGCAGAGTCTCAGCAGAATGCTTAAGCCTGGCATCATTACCAGCATTTGAAAATGAACCGTGAAGGCTTCTCGTGGGGATTCCCACTTTTACAAAGCTTGCAAGTGAAGCTGCTGGGGAAAATTGGGTTCACTAATCCGGTTCCTGCAGACATTCATGACTAGGAGGAACTAGACAAAAGGAGAGGGGAGGGGCAGTTGTCTGCATGATAGTACCCTGTCTGACACTTAAGCACAACTAAACCGTTTGAATGACTTTGTGCTGCTGCTTTACGGTTCTAATGCTCTGTGCCAGCACTCATTTCATGTTGTTGTTTTTGTAGGCTGCTCAGCGTGCTGTGCTCTAGTCTGGACTCCTTCCTGCTGCTGGAGAGCCAGTACAACATTTGTTCCATGCTGCTTCAAAGCCAGCGGGAGAACGTGGCTGACCAGGACGCCAGTGACGGGTAGGAAATCGCCCATGTGCAATGGAGGCGGCGTTTAGTGGAGTTGATGCAAAACCTGACCAGTTGCGTTTTTGTGAAAGGTCAGACTTTTGGAGGGTCACGCTGACCGCCTGAACACTTGAAGCGCAAATGCCCAAAGCTCAGTGGTCACACTGCTTGACTGCCGGAGGCTTTGTGAAACACTTCAAGGGTCCAGGCTTTGCACTTTTTGACTCTTGAAGGGTTCACAAATGCTCAAAGGACAGGTTTTTGTACACATGCACCACCTGCCATGTTTTGCCTCTCATTCTTCACTGGTTAGACCTGCACACGTGTCCTATGACTACCCATACCCCCGACATTGTTGGTAGAATACCACTGAAACATGTTTAAATTGGCCTATCCTACTAATGTCAGGGACTTGTAAAATATTATTGGAAACTACAGTAAGTTTCTTCTGATAAAGTTACTTACTCCATAAATCTCAAGTTTTGTACAATGTGAATCTGCATTCGTCCCCTTTTAAACGTCATTTTCCAACACCGCTCAGAGCTGCTTAGAGACGCGCACCCCTCAACCGCTTATGTGTTAATTGTTAGAAAACAGCAAAGAAGAATTGTTGTTATTGGATAAGAATTAAATAATTTGTCGTCAAACTTTGTTTTGTTCACAAAGATGCTGTACTAAAGTGGTGGGAGCAGATGCCTAACTTTTAAAGTTTTAAATTTAACATATTGTAGGCTGCCATTTTCAAGAAAAAGCGACAATAGGGTTGCATGATATTGACGAAATATATTATAAATTTAATAAATTTTGTCAGGCTAAAGCTTTTAATACTATAGATAGATCGTAAAAAAAATGCATGTTGACGACACATTCTAGCTGTGTCCTTCAAATTTGACAGCAACAAGAGAACGAATGCATCCTCATGTCACTGTAGAGTCCTTAATACCTAGCTAGCAGTTATTGACCCTCCACAGAGCAACAACGCTTTTACGTCAGCAATCCTCGCTTTCATAGCGGCAAATAAACTATGTTCCTTCCAAGTATCAACCCCTCGAGGACCAGGAATAGCTAAACATACCGTACACCGCGAGAGGATACTCTAAGGCAGGGGTCTGCAACCCAAAATGTTGAAAGAGCCATATTGGACCAAAAATACAAAAACAAATCTGTCTGGAGCCGCAAAAAATTAAAAGCCATATTACATACAGATAGTGTGTCATGAGATATAAATTGAATTAAGATGACTTAAAGGAAACTAAATGACCTCAAATATACCTACAAATGAGGCATAATGCTGCAATGCGTACATATAGCTAGCCTAAATAGCATGTTAGCATCGATTAGCTTGCAGTCATGCACTGACCAAATATGTCTGACTAGCACTCCACACAAGTCAATAACATCAACAAAACTCACCTTTGTGCATTCACGCACAACGTTAAAAGTGTGTTGGACAGAATGAGACAGAAAAAGAAGTGGCATAAAACACGTCTTAGAAAGTCGGAGAAAGTTATACTTGTAAACAAACTACGGTGAGTTCAAGGACCGCCAAAATTAGTAGGACAAAACGGCGCTCGCCAAATACTCGAATCAGTGAAGCATGTTTAATATAAACAGTGTGCTTTATAACAATTAGGGAGGTTTGCGTCATGTTTGTCCTCCTACGGAAACCATATTAAAACAAAAAAAAAATGTTTCCTCATCTTTTTCCATTTTTCATACATTTTTAAAAAAGCTCCTGAGAGCCACTAGGGCGGCGCTAAAGAGCCGCATGCGGCTCTAGAGCCGCGGGTTGCCGACCCCTGCTCTAAGGCATGCTAACCGCTTTTGTGAACAGAGGTGGGCTGATTTATATTAATTTTGACCATGATGATACCAATTATAGTATCACTATATGGTCGATACTACATTGATATGATTGATATGTTTTACTGTCACAAAATATTTTGTCGTTTTTGTTATTGTTTACAAACTCAGGAAATAAGTCCTTGGACACATAAAAGCTTTAAAGGGGAACTGCATTTGAAATGTTGTCAATTATACATAATCCCTACGTGAGACAAGAACACATGGCTTTCTCAAATACAGTAACGAGGATGTCAAAGACAGTAAGTTGCCTTTTTTGGACTGTGATATCCACATTGGAGAAAACAAGGGCCTCCATTTCGGGTTTACCGGAAACCCACACATACTGATCAATACCTACATTTTGACTCACCCACTGGAACACAAATTGGGCGTTATTAGAACCCTACAACACAGAGCTAATAATGTTCCTACCAGCCCACAGGCCAAAGAGAAAGAGCATAGGCATTTGAGGGAAGCCCTCAAAATCTGTAGTTACCCCTGCTGGTCGTTTGTGAAAAGTGCATCCAGTTCCAGAAATACCAAGAACAGAGTGGATGAGGAGGAAAAAGGTGACAGATGCAAAAATATTGTCATTCCATATGTATCAGGTCTATCTGAGAAACTCAGAACATTTTTTAACCAACACAACATCCCAGTACACTTCCAACCAGGTAAAACCCTTAACCAGAGACTAATGCATCCCAAACACTGGACACCCCACACCCACAAAAACAATCTGGTGTATGCTATTCAATTCATATATCGGGGTAACAAAACAACCGCTAAGCCGACGCATGGCACAGCATAGGCAGGCAAACGGTTCTGGCCAAGACTCAGCTCACCTTAGGGAGAAACAGCACTCCTTCGGGAATAAAAATGTACAGATTCTGTATAGGGAGGACGGATGGTACGAAAGTGTAGTGAGGGCAGCCATCTATATCAAGGTTGAACAGAGGAGGCGGTCTGCGATACCACCTGTCTCACACATACAACATTGTCCTTTCAACCATTCCTAAAAGACCGTAATTTAGCCTTCAACAAATAACAGGAGTAAAAACAAGAATGTGACCAGAATGCCCTTTGTTTAAAACTGAATGTAATGCTAATGTGGGTGATTCCGACTGTTTTGGACTGGTAGTAGTCGATCCACAACGATCATTCTGCCACACAATACCTCAATGCTAACTCTGGGAAATTACACTTCAATGACTGTTGTTGGCTTTGACAGTAGGATTTCTTGTTTGCATCAAAGCAGTTGTTTTTCTCACTACGATAGGGCGAAACCATCCTTGCCCAGGCACACCCTCCTGGTTTTGGAGTATAAATATTTGGGGTTTTGGCACCAGCCGCTAGAATGGATCTGACCAATCCAGACTAGATCTGACCAATCTAAATCTATGAGCATGAACTGCTGAAGCCTACTGAGGTAATGGCACCAGTTGCTAGACTAGATCTGACCAATCTAAGTCTATACGCATGAACTGATGAAGCTTACTCAGAGGAGAGGCGAAACGTCTTCTAAGACAAACCAAACAGTCCAGTTGTGGACGATTGACTGCCCTGAGATTACAATGACCTGGATGAATGAGAATATTGACAGACATGTTTTTCTCTTTTTTTGTGCATTCTAACTTTAGTGAAAATTTGCTAGCAAGAGTCAGCTAACAGTGCAGGTAATGGAGGTTTGATCTGTTCCGTCTAGAAAGCCCTCTCAAAAGATCAAAACACCTCTAACAATATACATGCTGTAAGTATATAGGTAATGTAGTAACAATCACATTTATAATAACATGTAATAATAACTTTATTTTGGTCATTTTAAGCATTGCCGGAACTTTTATTTTTGGGTGCATTGATTTCACAGAGTGCATTGCAACGTTCGCTATTTCTTTCAACCATAACAACTACTACTAATCATGACAGACTTCATGTGAGCCAACAATGACTACTTTGGGACAAATGATGAGGCAGAAACTTATATTTTTGAGCCTTAATATAAGTTACAAGTTTTAGAATCCTGGTGCTGAGCAGATCCAGTTCTAGTAAAATACGAAGCATCATGTAGTAGTATTGCTAAGTGCTAAACAAGAAATACAAACTGTAGACATAATAGCTTGGTTTGTCTTGAAAGACATTTTGCCGTTCATCTAGATCTAGATCTGAGCAATGTAATTCTATGAGCACGAACTGATGAAGCCTACACGGATGAGCGGCGAAATGTCTTCCGAGACAGACCAAGCAGTCCAGTTGCGATCGATTGAATGCCCTGAGATGACAATGACTTGGATGAATGAGAACCTTCATAGATACGGACAAAATAAAACAGTCACTTACTGTACAATGTCCGCTCTCACTGGAATGCCAACTAATTGGATGTTTATATATTTCAGCACAAGACTTACAGTATGTAATCCTAATTCCTTATGTAGAAATTGCTGTGAGGAAACAAGCATTTTGTTGAGTCTTCGAGTACTAGATGAATTCTACCGTATTTTTCGGACTATAAGTCGCAGTTTTTTTCATAGTTTGGCCGGGGGTGCGACTTATACTCAGGAGCGACTTATGTGTGGAATTATTAACACATTACCGTAAAATATCAAATAATATTATTTAGCTCATTCACGTAAGAGACTAGACGTTTAAGATGTCATGGGATTTAGCGATTAGGAGTGACAGATTGTTTGGTAAACGTATAGCATGTTCTATGTAACGACCTGGTCGCATCGTGGTGCGAGGTGTTCTCCCAAGGATGCAGACAGCTCGGACACAGCTTGCAGGTAGGAAAATTATTTATTCAGGAACTAAATCAGACAGGAAAAAACAAAAACGACTAGCGTGGGAGCTAGCAAGCAAAATAGCATAGCCTGAAAGCTAGCAGGAATCAAAAGTGGTCGTTAGCTGTTGCGTAAAAGCAAATTAGGCAGCCAGGCCGAGTGAGGCCCGGGCAAAGACTAAATAGCCCTCTGATTAGCGCTCGGGCAACAGGTGCGCGTCCCGAACGCTAACCAGAGGCAGGTGAGCACAATCTGCCGTCATGGCAACAGAAACAAAAAACAAGGTGCTGAAAACACATGTGACTTGAAAACGTAAACAAACTATGATCCGGGCAGCGGATCCTAACAGTACCCCCCCCCGTAAAAGGACAGATTCCAGATGTCCCTTGAAAACAATAAAACAACTGGAACCCAAAAAAAACAAGCAATAGTTCACGAGTCAAGGGCGGGCGGGGGGAGGACTTGGTGGTGGGTCGCCAGGCCATGTGTCCCCGAATCCACCGGGGACGAGTCAAGTGGCGGCGGCGAATGGAACGCCGAGGCGGGCGACCACGGAAAGGCCACATTCGTGGCCGCTGAGAAGGTGGGCGTGAGTGGCGCCAGAAGTTCAGCAGCCTCTGAGTCCTGCAACACAGTCTTGGATGTCGCTGCTGTTTGCGCCACTGGCGTCCATTACCTGACCTCTGAGAGAGCTGCTTGCGCAGCCGGACCACTCGAGATCGCTGAGACGTCGCCGTGGAAGCGGTAGGTGTCGCCGTGGCAGCCGGAGGAGTCGACGTCGCTGTCGTGGCAGCCGGAGGAGTCGACGTCGCTGTCGTGGCAGCCGGAGGAGTCGACGTCGCTGTCGTGGCAGCCGGAGGAGTCGATGTCGTGGCAGCCGGAGGAGTCGCTGTCGTGGCAGCAGGAGTCGCTGTCGCGGCAGCAGGAGTCGCTGTCGTGGCAGCAGGAGTCGCTGTCGTGGCAGCCGGAGTCGCTGTCGTGGCAGCAGGAGTCGCTGTCGTGGCAGCAGGAGTCGCTGTCGTGGCAGCAGGAGTCGCTGTCGTGGCAGCCGGAGTCGCTGTCGTGGCAGCCGTAGTCGCTGTCGTGGCAGCCGTAGTCGCTGTCGTGGCAGCCGTAGTCGCTGTCGTGGCAGCAGGAGTCGCTGTCGTGGCAGCCGGAGTCGCTGTCGTGGCAGCCGGAGTCGCTGTCGTGGCAGCGGGAGTCGCAGTCGTGGCAGCGGGAGTCGCTGTCGTGGCAGCCGAAGCAGGAGGCAGTGCTGGTGCGAGAACCAGCTGAGGAGTTGGTGCTGGTGCGAGAACCAGTCGAGGAGCAGGTGCTGGTGCGAGAACCAGTCGAGGAGCAGGTGCTGGTGCGAGAACCAGTCGAGGAGCAGGTACTGGTGTGGGAACCAGCCGAGGTGCAGGTACTGGTGTTGGAACCAGCCGAGGTGCAGGTGGCCTAGCTGGCGGTTGCGGCCTAGCAGGCCGAAAAACCGGTGGTGGCGGCCGGGCAGGTGGTTGCGGTCTAGCACGCAGACAGACTGGTGGCGGTGGCCGAGCAGGAGGTTGTGGCTTAGCCCGCCGAAGGACAGGTGGCGGTGGCCGAGCAGGAGGTTGCGGCTTAGCACGCAGACGGACTGGTGGCGGTGGCCGAGCAGGAGGTTGCGGCTTAGCCCGCTGAAGGACAGGTGGCGGTGGCCGAGCAGGAGGTTGCGGCTTAGCACGCCGTTGTGCCACCCCACTCGCACAGCTCCCAGTACTAGCCCCCCCCTCAAAAAGCGGATCCCAGACGCGCTCCTTGCGGATTGGAACCGTCTTCAAGGGTGGGTGGAGGGAGGTCAGGGGGAGGGCAGAATCCTCTCCTCTAAATTGTCCAAAATGTCTCTTCTTACTCCCCACTTGAGACTGGGTGGGAGCACAGGGGGAAAAAAATATGTGCAGTGGGCGGAGCAATAGTCACTGGGGGTGGAGCTAGAAAGTCAGGTGACTGGGACTGACTAGATTTAGTCCTTAAAAAAATGTCCTGATAATGCTTAATTGCAGAATTAAAGTCACTTGTAACTGGCTGGCAGAAAGAATTGACAGAATGTCTAAAAATGTCTTTGTCTATGACGTCATCCAAAATGGACGGGACAACGTCATCAAGCGGCGTGTCATCAGGGGGTGCCGACGGAATGACGTCATAGCTGCAGTCCCAGTGATTGACAGGCCAGTCATAACAATCTTCGGTAAGGTAGTTGATGGGATTAACAGACCTTTGAAGAGGGGAATCTTGGGCTGAATGTAGCTTGCTGTGTACCGGTGGAGGAGTTTGAGGGAGTGGTGCGTCTTGGCAGCGAAGTGAAGACCCCTTGGGTGGCTTCCGTCTTCGCTGACGCGTCCGGTGGTGCGGAGGTGTGGCGATGTCCTCGGGCCAAACGGAGTGGATTGGGACCAACTTTCCGTTAGGACCCCAGATCAGGTCCTGGTCTCCGCCTCCATCGCTCGCAACACCATCCACGCACCTTCGTCCATCTCCTCCGACGTGCTCGCTGCGGGAGAACTACTTCTTGCTGGCTTCCTACTGTAACGACCTGGTCGCATCGTGGTGCGAGGTGTTCTCCCAAGGATGCAGACGGCTCGGACACAGCTTGCAGGTAGGAAAATTATTTATTTAGGAACTAAATCAGACAGGAAAAAACAAAAACCACTAGCGTGGGAGCTAGCAAGCAAAATAGCATAGCCTGAAAGCTAGCAGGAATCAAAAGTGGTCGTTAGCTGTTGCGTAAAAGCAAATTAGGCAGCCAGGCCGAGTGAGGCCCGGGCAAAGACTAAATAGCCCTCTGATTAGCGCTCGGGCAACAGGTGCGCGTCCCGAACGCTAACCAGAGGTAGGTGAGCACAATCTGCCGTCATGGCAACAGAAACAAAAAACAAGGTGCTGAAAACACATGTGACTTGAAAACGTAAACAAACTATGATCCGGGCAGCGGATCCTAACATTCTATATGTTATAGTTATTTGAATGACTCTTACCATAATATGTTACGTTAACATACCGGGCACGTTCTCAGTTGGTTATTTATGCGTCATATAACGTACACTTATTCAGCCTGTTGTTCACTATTCTTTATTTATTTTAAATTGCCTTTCAAATGTCTATTGTTGGTGTTGGGTTTTATCAAATAAATTTCCTCCAAAAATGCGACTTATACTCCAGTGCGACTTGTATATGTTTTTTTCCTTCTTTATTATGCATTTTCGGCCGGTGCGACTTATACTCCGGAGCGACTTATACTCCGAAAAATACGGTAAGTTGACCAACTTCTTAGCTTATGACCATAACTTCCTGTCAATGGGAGAGGACGCAAAGAAAAAGTCTCAAGCTAACGGCCCCCTACCGCAATTCGAAGCGGTTGCCTAGCAACCATTAGCTACGGCGAGAGTTTGAAGCTGTTTTAAAGTGCTTCCGACGACACAGAGTGATATAAGTTGACAGGCTGAAACCTCAAGTTGATCTCCGAACGGCGCAAAGTAGGAAATTGTTAAAAGTTAAAAGTGCCGCAAGTCGCTAAAGAAGCAACTGCCGTTAGAGAGCTGATGCAAGAGGCACTGACGTCACCGACCTGCCGCAATGTCAAAATCTGAAAGAACAACTCAAATCCCGAAACCTTTGGTGTCATCTGAATCAAATTATTCTCTGGACACAGGACACAAGGGGAAGCAAGATTTGATGTTGGACACAGGACATGATGGTAATCAAGACGTGATGCTAAAATAAATTGTCCATGACATAGAAAAAGCAAGAATAGAACACAAAGTAGCCCTGGAAAGAGCTATAAGATACCTTAAAGAAGATCAGAGAAAAGCAACAACAGAATACAAAAACGATCTGAGAAGTCTGCAGGAAAATATAAAAAGTTTGCAAAGTCAGAAAAACAACATAAGAAAGGACTTCCAGGAAATGCGCTAAGAAATAAGGATTCTTCAAGAGGAAGTTATTGCAGTGAAACGAGACAACAACATGTTGAGGAATATCAGATGAAATGGATCAGGATAAACGAATGAATGATATCATTGTGACAAGGCGCTGAATTCAACCAAGATCATACGCGAAAGATGTGAATAATGGAGGTGTCAAGTCAAGTCAAGTCAAGTCAACTTTATTTATATAGCACGTTTACAACAAATTTTAAATTGAACCAAAGTGCTTTACAGGTTAGAAAAGCATAGAGCAAAAAACAAAACAAAACAAAAAACAAACAAAGAACATAAACATGAATGAGCTGAAAAAGATAGTGCAAAAGCAATACGGTAAAAGGGGTCGAATAAAAAGTAAACATTTACAAAGTAAAAATAATAATAATAATGAAAGTGTGACACATTGAAAAATAAAAACTAGGGTGAAGGGGTGGGGGGGGGGGCCTAGTGGGCAGACTCAGCTCAGGTAGAAGGCCTGCGAGAAGAGGTAGGTCTTAAGAAGGGTTTTGAAGACCCCCAGGCTCTGGGCTGAGCTAATGTGGAGGGGAAGGCTGTTCCAGAGCTTAGGGGCGGCAATGGAAAAGGCTCTGTCCCCTCTGGTCTTTAGCCTGGATCTGGGGACCGCCAACAGCAGTTGGTCAGCTGACCCTAGGGCTCTAGACGAGGTATGATGATGCAGAAGCTCGGTCAGGTATCGTGGGGGAAGACCAATCAGGGATTTAAAAACAATTAAAAGTAATTTTAATCACAGTGGAGTGAGGCCAGAACTGAGGTGATATGCTCACGTTTTTTGGTGCTGGTGAGGAGACAGCCAGCCGCGTTTTGCACAAGCTGCAAACGGCGGAGTGATGCCTGATCAATGCCAGCGTACAGTGAGTTGTTGTTGTCTAGCCGGTGTGTGATGAAGGCGTGGATAGCAGTCTCCAGGTCGCTCTGGGAGAGATAGGCCTTGGTCTTTGCTAGGGTTCTGAGATGGTAAAAGCTGGTACTAACCACTGAGCTGACCTGTTTGGTGAATTTGAAGGCACTATCGAAGATCACTCCGAGATTTCTCATGGAGGACCGGATGTTTGCACCCAGAGGACCTAGAGCACTGACAAACGAGACCGGAGATGTTTTGACAAAGATGATGATCTCGGTCTTGCTCTCATTAAGGTTGAGGAAGTTAGCACTCATCCATGCTTTAATGTCAGTCAGACAGTCAAGCAGTGGCGGAAGCGCGACCTGTCCTGTGGCCTTAAGAGGTAAGTAGATCTGAACATCATCGGCATGATGACCTTAACAACTACTTTGCAAGGTTTGAGGCACTTAACACCACTCCGGCGCGGAAATCCATCCCTCGCCCTGATGAGCAGCTGTTCAACCTGGATATAGTGGATGTCCGGAAAACCCTGAGGAGAGTGAACCCCCGGAAAGCACCGGGACCTGATGACATTCCGGGCAAGGTGCTTAAGGGATGTGCAGACCAGCTGGCTGGGGTTCTCACAGACATCTTCAACATCTCTCTGACCCAGGCTGTGGTACCATCATGTTTTAAGACGGCCACAATCATTCCAGTGCCAAAAAACCCCACAATCTCCTCCCTTTAATGATTACCGCCCCGTTGCACTCACCTCCATCATAATGAAGTGCTTCGAGAGGCTGGTAAAGGAATATATTGTCTCCAGACTCCCCCCCACATTCGACCCATACAAGTTTGCTTATCGCCCTAACCGCTCCACAGAGGACGCCATCTCCTCTGCACTCCACCTGAGCTTAGAACATCTGGAAGGAAAGGACACACACGTGCGGATGTTGTTCCTGGACTTCAGCTCAGCATTCAACACCATCATCCCGCAGCACTTGGTGAGCAAACTGGCCCCCCTTGGATTCAATACCCCCCTTTGCAACTGGCTGCTTGACTTCCTCACAGACAGACCCCAATCTGTGAGAGTGGGCAACAACACCTCCAGTGCCATCTCCCTGAGCATCGGCTCCCCCCAGGGCTGCGTCCTGAGTCAGCTGCTGTTCACGTTGATGACCCATGACTGCTGCGCCAGGTGCACTACTAACCACATTGTGAAGTATGCGGACGACACGACAGTAGTGGGCCTCATCCGTGACAACAACGACATGGACTACAGGGAGGAGGTGAAACATCTGGTTGACTGGTGCAGAACCAACAACCTGGTCCTGAATGTCAACAAGACCAAGGAGATCATTGTTGACTTCAGGAAGCACCAGTCCAGCCACGCTCCACTCTCCATCAACGGCACAGCGGTGGAGATAGTAAGCAGCACCAAGTTCCCGGGGGTGCAGATAACTGACAATATAACCTGTCCCTACACACCGGAGCTCTTGTAAAAAGAGCTCAGCAGCGCATGCACTTTTTGCATCGGATGAAAAGAGCACAGCTCCCTCCCCTCATTCTCACCACATTCTACAGAGGCACTATAGAGAGCCTGCTGACCAACAGCATCTCTGTCTGGACTGGAGCCTGCAATGCCTCAGACTGGAAGTCTCTGCAGAGAGTGGTGAGGACGGCGGAAAAGATCATCAGGACTCCTCTTCCTCCTATCCAGGAGAATCGCAAAAAGCCGCTGCCTGACCAGGGCTCAGAAAATCTGCAAAGACTCCTCCCACCCCCACCAAGGACTGTTTTCACTGCTAGACTCTAGAAAGAGGTTCCACAGCCTCCGAAGCAGAACCTCCAGGTTCTGTAACAGCTTCTTCCCTCAGGCCGTAAGACTCTTAAACGCATCATAATTAAATTATCCCCTCAACTCCCCCCAAAATGGATTAATTCGCTGGAATAAAAAAGACAATATAACATACATCCATAAACGTGGACGCATGTGAAAAAGTGCAATATATTTATCTGAACAGTAATTTATTTATTTATTTATTTATTTATACATATTTATATATTTATTTATTTATTTTATATATATACTATATATATATTATTTATATATATTTATTTATTTATGCATGCACCTTATTGCTTTTTTATCCTGCACTACCATGAGCTTATGTAACAAAATTTCGTTCTTTTCTGTGCTGTAAAGTTCAAATTTGAATGACAATAAAAAGGAAGTCTAAGTCTAAGTCTAATAACTATGGAATGAGACATTGTGCTTGACCAGGATTTCACCTAAAGGTAGTATGTACAGTAGGAAGAGTATGGGACCTAGGATTGACCCTTGAGGAACACCACAGGTAAGGGGGGCCACCGAGGAGAGAAAGTCTCCTAGCTGCGGTCAGTTAGGTAGGACTGAAACCAACTTAGGGCTACACCTGAGATGCCCACGTACTGCTTCAGTCGTCACAGTAGGATCCTGTGATCCACAGTGTCGAAGGCAGCTGTGAGGTCCAGGAGCATCAGGATTACAGGACTACCAGAGTCAGCGGCCAGCAGCAGATCGTTTTGCACTCTCAGGAGGGCTGTTTCAATGCTGTGAGATTTTTTAAAACCAGATTGGAATTTCTCATGGATGTTATTTATAGCTAGAAAAGTTTGTAACTGGACATACACTTTTTTTTTTATAAATGGTTGATTTATATAGGCTAGTAAGGTAAAGTTTTGTACCTATCTTCGGCTATCTTGCTTCTGCAGCCTTCATCAGAGGTGTCACGTGATGTTAGTGTGACGTCATCTGTGACGTGTTATATGGATTGTTCCATTCCACCACTTCAGGTCCCCTGGTGTGCGCCGGGGGTAGGGCGGGGCGCCCCCTGTCGTCTGGATGTCTACCAAACGCCCGGGGGCGGCCCTGCAGGACTGTGTCCCATGTGTGGGATAGTTGGTAGGCTCCTTTGTCCCTATTGACAGTCTTTGGGGGGCTGGGGGCACCCCGCCCTACCCCCGGCGCACACCAGGGGACACCGCCATCCCACCACTTCAGGTGGGATGGAACAATCCATATAACACGTCACAGATGACGTCACGCTAACATCACGTGACACCTCTGATGAAGGCTGCAGAAGCAAGATAGCCGAAACTTGTCAGGTACAAAACTTTACCTTACTAGCCTATATAAATCAACCATTTATAAATACACATTAGTAGGCTATATGAACCTCTTCAACATGGACATACACTACTCTCTCAAGGAATTTGGACAGAAAGGGTAACTGAGAGATGGGCCTGAAGTTAGAAAGAACAGAGGGGTCGAGATTTTTCTTTTTAATTAAAGGCTGCGCCACAGCATGTTTAAAAGCAGCCGGGACATATCCGTAGGAGAGGCAGGTGTTAATCAACCATAAAATAGTTTGGCCAACTGAATCAAGGACTTCTTTGAGAAGGCGAGAGGGAAGGCTATCTGATGGGCAATATGTGGGCCGCAGGTGTTTGACTGCGTCCGAGAGGGAGGAGAGGGAGATAAGCTCAAACCGCTCGAAAACTGCAAGCTGGGGAACGGGGGAGGCGGAGGGAGAGGAGGAGCAGAGGTGTCAGATGGTCTGAGTGCAGAGATTTTGTCAATGAAGAAGTTTAAAAAACTTTCACAGAGGACAGGTGAGGGGACAACAGGTGACACATCGCGGGGGTTGATGAGAGAATTTAAAACTTTAAAAAGAACTTGGGGTTTATGACTGTTACTGGAGATCAAGGTAGAAATATACTTTGTTTTTGATGCTTTTACGGCTCGTTGGTATTCAGACAGGGAGTCCCGCAGGATTTGGAGAGAGACAGGAAGCCTATCCTTCACGCACTTTCGCTCCGCGCGCCTGCAAGCGCGCCTGTAAGCGCGCCTGTAAGCGCGTCTGAGAGCGCGCGTAGAGTTATTTAGCCATGGTGTTAGAAGAGCTTTGCTACGTTTGGATCTGAGGGGCGCAACAGAGTCTAAAATGTCAGTACAAGCCGAGGTAAACATAGAAAAAATCTCGTCAGCAGTAAAATCCCAATTTACACCCAGTACACAGATTGAATATCTATTGAAAGCAACTGAGAACATAGCAGCAGTTGAAGGGTTGATCATGCGTGAGCGGCGCTCGGGAATGGGAATTATTACCAGAGCACGGGATTGCCGTTGTAAACAAAATTGGTGAATGGTTGGAGAGAGAAATAGCACATATTTCATTTACAGACACAGATAAACCATATGATACCACAAGATCTAAAGTGTGTCCCTTTTCGTGTGTCGGGCCAATGACAGATTGCTTGAGGTCAGATGAATCAACGAGATTCAGAAAATCTCGGGCCATAGGTTTTGATTGGCAGCAAAAATGAACATTAAAATCGCCGCAGGTTACAATTTGGTCGTAATTCACCAAAATCCCCAATAGAAAGTCAGCAAAGTGATGTAAAAAGTCTTTGTTGAGTTTAGGTGGACGGCACACCACTGCGCACAGAACAGGGGGAGACAGAATTAATTCAAAGAGTTGCAGTTCAAAACTAGCATAGGTAAAGTGTGGAATCTGCCGGCAAGTGAACGAAGATTTGTAAACAGAGGTTAAACCTCCTCCGCACCTGCCTGTAGTCCTGGGAGAGTTGAGGAAATCACAATCCGGTGGAAGCAATACAGAGAACGCCACATTATCTCCAACAGTCAACCAGGTCTCGGTGAGGAACATAAAATCCAACTCACGGGTGGTAAAGAAGTCGTTGAGCCAGAACGTTTTGATCGCCAAGGACCGGACATTTATCAGGGCCATCCGAAGATTAAACTCCTCGCTAGCAGTTCAGCATGCGTAGGGCGGAGCGGTCCAAACCACGCCCACACCCATGGGCCGGAGAGCGCCGTGAGACCAGGCCAGGAGGAGCGAGGCCTGGAGATGCTGCCGGGTTAAACGGGAGGAGAAGCAGAGGAGAAGAGCTGGAGGCAGCAGCGGCCGCCGGCGCCAGGAGGTCGCCCAGGGTAAGGGTGACAGGTCGGATCCAGCGCGCTGTGCGCCGGGCATTGGAGGTACGCCGGCAGCGTCTACCAGGAAGGAGGCGATGATCGAACGTGCGAGAGGATGACAGCAGGATCTTGAGTTTCACCAAAATACCTCCCCTCTTCCCCCACCTCTTGGAGCGCTTTTTTCGTGAAGGAGCCGCCGGTTTACGACGCAGGTAAGCGGGGATACCTGACAGCACGAGAGGGGGGTTTGTCCAATTTCCCGGGTCAAATCTGGGTACCCATGTCTCGCTAAAGTTTTGAGCTCGGATATTAAACAGTGCTTGGCGATCATAGCACAGTAGAGCAGAGACATCCCAGTAAGCGCATAAATATTAGGCTACAGCAAACAAAAAACAGAGGCTTCGAGACAGACGACTCGCCAAACAAGCTGGCGCCATCTTGTCTCCTGAAGTAGATGACTTGGATATTGTCTCAGCAGAACAGCATGTGGTCAAATCCGCCCACCACCCTTTCCTCAGCTAGCTAGCTGCTAAGCTAGCGCGGAGAAAGGCAGCGCCGGTCAGTAGGAAGCTACTCCCGCAGACCGCGACCACTTCCCTGAGGACAGCAGGAACTTCACTCGGTGACAGAAAACACTGTGAGTAATGGCTTCCTGCGCGTCTTGCACCATACTCACGGAGAGGTTGGCTCTGCTAGAGGGCCGTGTCCGGCAGTTAGAGCAGAGTAATGTCGTAACTTTAGATGTTGCGGACACATCTGCTAGCGTTAGCTGTAGCGAGCTAACTAGCCCAGCTTGTAGCAGTCCTAAGCGGCCTGCAAGCTACGGTGTACCGGTTGAGACGCATAATAGATTTAGCTCTTTAGCTAGTCCTACACCCCAGTCTACCGGGCACCACACCTTAGTCATAGGGGACTCCATCACCCGAAACATAAAGCTTAGCAAACCAGCCACAGTAAAGTGTATCCCCGGGGCCAGAGCACCTGACATTGAAGCTAATCTTAGGGAGCTAACTCGCAACAGGCCTAGTAAACACGTACGACAGGCTAATTGCACCACTAATTATGCGAATATAGTTGTACACGTTGGCTCCAATGACACTAGAATGAGACAGTCAGAGATTACAAAGAGAAACATAGCCAGGACTTGTGATCTCGCCAGAAAGATGTCCAGGCATCGAGTAATTGTCTCTGGCCCCCTGCCTGCGAGAGGCAATGATGAGAGATATAGCAGATTAGTCTCGCTTAACAAGTGGCTGCCTATCTACTGTAGGCAACAGGGACTAACGTTTATTGATAACTGGCCCTCTTTCTGGGGCAAACCAGGCTTGCTGATGAGAGACGGCCTTCACCCTAACCAGGAAGGCGCCATCATCCTGTCTAGAAACATAGACTACTATTTAAGTCTCACTTGACTGACTACACTAGAGCAAGCCCGGTCACAGGCAATTACAATGTCTGTTAGTCCGGGTGAGGAGTCAGTTAAGCTAGAACTAGCCAGCGCCAGGCTGGATAATCCATGTACGCATAGCAATTCTCTTAGAATAATACACAATTCACATAATGTTTTTTCTGTTGTGTCTGTGTCAGAGGTGGACATGCATTCTACTGAGGTGGCAAATTATGATATGTCCAGTCTATTGCAGCACCAAGCAAACAATCTGAAAATTCCCGTCATATCAATTCCTAGATATGGTCGAAACTATTTAAAGTGCACTACGCATAATAAACGCAACATTGTTAATATTGCCACTACGGATAATCTTAACAAAAACTCGTCAAAACAGCCCAATACCTATAATATGGGCTTTTTAAGCATAAGATCATTGTCTCCCAAGGCGTTATTGGTTAATGAGGTCATTAGAGACAACAATCTTAACGTCATTGGTCTTAGCGAAACCTGGCTCAAACCAGACAAATTTTTTGCGCTCAATGAGGCATCTCCTCCTAACTATACGAATGCGCATGTTGCCCGTCCTCTTAAAAGGGGAGGGGGTGTCGCACTAATATACAATGAAAATTTCAACCTTACCCCTAACCTAAATAATAAATATAAATCGTTTGAGGTGCTTACTATGAGGTCGGTCACACCGCTACCTCTCGACCTGGCTGTTATCTACCGCCCCCCTGGGCACTATTCGGACTTTATCAGTGAATTCTCAGAGTTCGTTGCTGATCTAGTGACGCACGCCGACAATATAATCATAATGGGGGACTTTAATATCCATATGAATACCCCATCGGACCCTCAGTGCGTGGCGCTCCAAACCATAATTGATAGCTGTGGCCTTACACAAATAATACATGAACCCACGCATCGCAACGGTAATACAATAGATCTAGTGCTTGTCAGGGGTGTCACCACCTCCAAAGTTATGATACTTCCATATACTAAAGTAATGTCCGATCATTACCTTATAAAATTTGAAGTTTTGACTCATTGTCAACAAGCTAATAATAATAATAACTGCTATAGCGGCCGCAACATTAATGCTGCCACAACGATGACTCTTGCTGACCTACTGCCTTCGGTAATGGCACCATTCCCAAATTATGTCGGCTCTATTGATAACCTCACTAACAACTTTGACGATGCCTTGTGCGAAATTATTGATAGTATAGCACCGCTAAAGCAAAAAAGGGCCCCTAAAAGGCGCACCCCATGGTTTACAGAAGAAATTAGAGCTCATAAATTATCATGTAGAAAACTGGAACGCAAATGGCGCGCGACTAAACTTGAGGTTTTCCATCAAGCATGGAGTGATAGTATAATAACTTATAAACGCATGCTTACCTTAGCTAAAGCTAAATACTACTCAAATCTCATCCGCCTCAACAAAAACGATCCTAAATTTCTGTTTAGTACAGTAGCATCGCTAACCCAACAAGGGACTCCTCCCAGTAGCTCCACCCACTCAGCAGATGACTTTATGAATTTCTTTAATAAGAAAATTGAACTCATTAGAAAGGAGATTAAAGACAACGCATCCCAGCTACAACTGGGTTCTATTAACACAAATACGACTGTATATACGACGGACACTGCCCTCCAAAATAGTCTCTCTATTTTTGATGAAATAACATTAGAGGAATTATTACAGCGTGTAAGTGGGATAAAACAAACAACATGTTTACTTGACCCACTTCCTGGGAAACTTATCAAGGAACTGTTTGTATTATTAGGTCCATCAGTGTTAAATATTATAAACTTATCACTTTCCTCCGGCACTGTTCCCCTAGCATTCAAAAAAGCGGTTATTCATCCTCTGCTCAAAAGACCTAACCTCGATCCTGACCTCATGGTAAACTACCGACCGGTCTCCCACCTTCCGTTTATTTCCAAAATTCTCGAAAAAATTGTTGCACAGCAGCTAAATGAACACTTAGTGACTAACAATCTCTGTGAACCTTTTCAATCCGGTTTCAGGGCAAATCACTCTACGGAGACAGCCCTCGCAAAAATGACTAATGATCTATTGCTAACGATGGATTCTGATGCGTCATCTATGTTGCTGCTTCTTGATCTTAGCGCCGCTTTCGATACCGTCGATCATAATATTTTATTAGAGCGTATCAAAACACGTATTGGTATGTCAGACTTAGCCTTGTCTTGGTTTAACTCTTATCTTACTGACAGGATGCAGTGCGTCTCCCATAACAATGTGACCTCGGACTATGTCAAGGTAACGTGCGGAGTTCCCCAGGGTTCGGTTCTTGGCCCTGCACTCTTTAGTATTTACATGCTGCCGCTGGGTGACATCATACGCAAGTACGGTGTTAGCTTTCACTGTTATGCTGATGACACTCAACTCTACATGCCCCTAAAGCTGACCAACACGCCGGACTGTAGTCAGCTGGAGGCGTGTCTTAATGAAATTAAACAATGGATGTCCGCTAACTTTTTGCAACTCAACGCTAAGAAAGCGGAAATGCTGATTATCGGTCCTGCTAGACACCAACATCTATTTAATAATACCACCTTAACATTTGACAACCAAACAATTAAACAAGGCGACTCGGTAAAGAATCTGGGTATTATCTTCGACCCAACTCTCTCGTTTGAGTCACACATTAAGAGTGTTACTAAAACGGCCTTCTTTCATCTCCGTAATATCGCTAAAATTCGTTCCATCTTGTCCACTAGCGACGCTGAGATCATTATTCATGCGTTCGTTACGTCTCGTCTCGATTACTGTAACGTATTATTTTCGGGTCTCCCTATGTCTAGCATTAAAAGATTACAGTTGGTACAAAATGCGGCTGCAAGGCTTTTGACAAAAACAAGAAAGTTTGATCATATTACGCCTATACTGGCTCACTTGCACTGGCTTCCTGTGCACTTAAGATGCGACTTTAAGGTTTTACTACTTACGTTTAAAATACTACACGGTTTAGCTCCAGCCTATCTCGCCGATTGTATTGTACCATATGTCCCGACAAGAAATCTGCGTTCAAAGAACTCCGGCTTATTAGTGATTCCCAGAGCCAAAAAAAAGTCTGCGGGCTATAGAGCGTTTTCTATACGGGCTCCAGTACTCTGGAATGCCCTCCCGGTAACAGTTAGAGATGCTACCTCAGTAGAAGCATTTAAGTCCCATCTTAAAACTCATTTGTATAATCTAGCCTTTAAATAGACCCCCCTTTTTTAGACCAGTTGATCTGCCGTTTCTTTTCTTCTCTCCTCTTCTCCCCTGTCCCTTGCGAGGGGGAGTTGCATAGGTCCATGGATGAAGTGCTGGCTGTCCAGAGTCGGGACCCCGGGTGGACCACTAGCCTGTGCATCGGTTGGGGACATCTCTGCGCTGCTGACCCGTCTCCGCTCGGGATGGTTTCCTGTTGGCCCCGCTGTGGACTGGACTCCCGCTGATGTGTTGGATCCACTGTGGACTGGACTTTCACAATGTTATGTCAGACCCACTCGACATCCATTGCTTTCGGTCTCCCCTAGAGGGGGGGGGGGTTACCCACATATGCGGTCCTCTCCAAGGTTTCTCATAGTCATTCACCGACGTCCCACTGGGGTGAGTTTTTCCTTGCCCGTATGTGGGCTCTGTACCAAGGATGTCGTTGTGGCTTGTACAGCCCTTTGAGACACTTGTGATTTAGGGCTATATAAATAAACATTGATTGATTGATTGATTGATTGATGGTCAACTTTCTGCAATCAAAGGAAATTTAAATCGATATTAATACCATCAAAACATGCATCCACTGAATGGGAGAAACAACAACACCCAGTCATCCTCATGAAACTCCTAAACAGAAAATCTAAAATGGCACTGCTGAAACAGGGAAAGAAGCTGAAGGGAACAAATGTAGTACAGGAATGAGCATCTCACAAAACGCCAAGAAAGCAGGCGACTTGAGAAAGTAGGGAAAAATCCAGGGAACTGTAAAATCTATATCAAGCTGAATGTAGAAGCAAGAGTACTTATTGTCCACGACATCAAGGACCTGGACAAATATTGAACTTGACACTGCTTCCACAACGACAATGATTATGGAGTCTGATGGAAAACAAACACCTAAATTCAACACCAACACGACTATGTTTCAAGAGACCACTAAACAAGAAGACCTAGATTCAGGAGTGCATCCACCTACACTTATAGAGATGATTGAAACACCATCAAAGTTTGTTGAACAAGAAAATATGGAACTGAAAAACTTCTGCAACAAAGATCACAAAAAACAGGATTTGAAAATTATATAAATCCAGATACACATTTTTTCTCCCACATCAGTAATAATTGTTTGTATCATACAGATGAACAATATAACAGCAACATTAAGTGTGATAACAAATTGTCAATTATTCATTTTAATAGCAGAAGCTTGTTCATAAATTACAACATTGAGCACTTTTTAGAACAATTAACAAACCCTTAAAATTGATCGCTGTCACAGAAACATGTATTGATGATAAAAAAGGAATAGATTTTGATCTGGAAGGATATGAATGAAACTACATCAACAAAACCAACAAAAATGGAGGAGTAGCTGTGTACGTGATGAAGAACCTGAACTACAAAGTGGTAAAAAACATGTAATTTGCTATAGATAATATCTTAGAATGTATAACCATTGAAATATGTCAGGAAAAAGCAAAAACATATTTATCAGTTGTGTAACTATAGATCACCAAATTCAAGTATAGAAATATTTGAACATTGGATCAAGGCAAATTACACGGACACTGGTCAAAAAATTATTTTCTTATGTAGTGACTTTAATATAGACTAACCCTAACAAGCAAAAGTGCATTAATGACTTCATTGATACAATGTACAGTATCAGTTTATATCCTAAAATCACAAAGCCAAGCAGAATCACAGAACACTGTGCCACGCTTATTGATAATATTTTTACCAATGATTTTGATAATAACACTACAAGTGGTCTACTTATAACCGACGTTGGTGATCATCTGCCAGTTTTTGCAATATATGATGGAAACTACAAGAACAAGATCACGGAAGACAAAAATACATTTCGAAGACCATGCACAGAGAAGAGGATGATTGCTTTCAAAGATGAGCTAAAAAAGCAAAATTGGGACAATGTGTACAATGAAAATGATGTTGATGAAGCATATGAAAATGTTTTAAACACGTTCATAATACTTTATGACAAACATTGTCCATGGAAACAACTCATTAGAAAGCAGAGAAAGAACAATCAACCATGGATGACAAAATGATTAACAAATGCTTGTAATAAGAAGAATACATTACATAGAAAATGTATAACACAAAGAACTACAGAGGCAGAAATAAGTACAACAAGTATAAAAACAAACTAACTAACCTACTACGAACATTTATAAAAGAATATTACAGGCAATTATTAGACAGGAAAAAAACAATATTAGAGCAACATGGGGCATCCTTAATAGGATTATTAAAAATGGCACTATGAGAGGGATGTCCCCCAATACTTCAGACAGAAACCTAACTAATGACAACATGAAGGAAGTAAATGAAAGCTTCAATAATTACTTTGAAAATATTGTACCAAAATTGGAGGAAATAATTCCAGACCCAGTTTCAATTTAGGACTATAATGACACAATGGATAGAAATCCGAACTCAATCTTCCTCACAAAAGTGACACAGGAGAAACTACAAACCCCGTTTCCATATGAGTTGGGAAATTGTGTTAGATGTAAATATAAACGGAATACAATGATTTGCAAATCCTTTTCAACCCATATTCAATTGAATGCACTACAAAGACAAGATATTTAATGTTCAAACTCATAAACTTTATTTTTTTTTTGCAAATAATAATTAACTTAGAATTTCATGGCTGCAACACATGCCAAAGTAGTTGGGAAAGGGCATGTTCACCACTGTGTTTCATGGCCTTTCCTTTTAACAACACTCAGTAAACGTTTGGGAACTGAGGAGACACTTTTTTTAAGCTTCTCAGGTGGAATTATTTCCCATTCTTGCTTGATGTACAGCTTAAGTTGTTCAACAGTCCGGGGGTCTCCGTTGTGGTATTTTAGGCTTCATAATGCGCCACACATTTTCAATGGGAGACAGGTCTGGACTACAGGCAGGCCAGTCTAGTACCCGCACTCTTTTAATATGAAGCCACGTTGATGTAACACGTGGCTTGGCATTGTCTTGCTGAAATAAGCAGGGGCGTCCATGGTAATGTTGCTTGGATGGCAACATATGTTGCTCCAAAACCTGTATTTACCTTTCAGGATTAATGACGCCTTCCCAGATGTGTAAGTTACTCATGTCTTGGGCACTAATACACCCCCATACCATCACAGATGCTGGCTTTTCAACTTTGCGCCTATAACAATCCGGATGCAGCAACACGGTTAATGTTGTCCCGACTGGCGAAGACTAGCAATGCTACTGCTAGCGTCGCCATCGAAGCTAACTCGGCTACCAGCTCATCTCAGCTCAAGCTCACCTGTGCTCCAGCGGTCGGCGGCTCGGCGGAGGACTTCGCCCCATTCATCGACACGGTCGGAGGCTCGGCGGCGGCGGCGGAGGACGACCCGGTCATCAGAGAAGGCAGCGACTCAGCGGCGGTGAACGACGCGGCGGCTGCGGTGGACGGCGACCCAGACATCGGTGATTGCGGGGAACTGCACGAGATGGCGGGGGTCCACGCGACCTCTCCCGGGTCCCGGACGGTCGAGGACGCGGCATACACAGGATTTAGAGGCGCCTTTACAAAAACATTTTCGTTATTCTCGTTCTCTTTGTCTTCAAAAAAGCCCGCCAAAAGGAAACCAAACCCATCCCCCAGCAACCCTACCTGGCTTCCTCCTCCCTCTCCCTCCCCTCCCCCTTTCTCTCCCTCCCCCTTCACCTGGAGGACGATCAATATGCCCCTCTATCTCTCTCCTCTCTCTCCTTGCTCTTCAACTGCAACAGCAATAATAACCAACAATTTTTCTGGTCAGTACCACAACACAGCGGACTCTGATGCTCTTTTTGGTTCCAGTGGACTACACATCATCCACCTTAATGTGAACAGCCTCTCTGGAGCCAAACTCGACCAAATCAGAGAAATGTTCCTCAACACGAAGGTAAAAATCTTGTGTTTCTCTGAAACCAAATTTGATCAAAGTATTTCTGACTCAGAGATAGAAATACAAAACTTTTCGGTTATCAGAAAGGATAGGAATAAACACGGTGGGGGCGTTTGTATGTATATTCACCAGGATATTAAATACATAACTCGCACTGATCTTAATCACAATGACCTGGAATCTGTGTGGGCGGAAATCAAATTTAAAAACGCTAAGCCGGTACTAATAGGGACTGTTTATAGACCCCCTAATCAGAGTGATTTCTATGGGGCTTTGGAAGAATGCTTGGCGGGGACAGACAACATGGAGAAAATTATAACTGGGGATCTGAACACAGATATTCAACGCAAAGATGTGCCTGTCTTCAGATCCTTCAGCAAGTTTTGTAATCTGCACGGTCTTTCCCAGCTAATAGCGCTACCCACAAGGGTGTGTGATTCCACCCAATCAACCATAGATCTCATTCTCACTTCAGACCGGCCTAAAATAAAAAATAGTGGGGTCATGATCTGTGGTCTTAGCGACCACTATCTAACCTTCTGCACCCGTAAAATAGCTAAACCTAAAGCCAATGGCCAAATAACAGCCCAATCCAGATCCCTCAAAAAATACTCCAATGACAATTTCAATTTAAAATTAGATGAGTGGGACTGGTCCCCTGTGCTCGCGAGCAACCTGGTCGATGTCGCTTGGGATCGCTTCAAAACGGCGTTCCTAAAGATACTAAATGACATGGCTCCCGTGAAAACAGTCAGGATCAAAGCCCGCTCGGAACCATGGATGAATCCGGACCTATTAGCTGCCATAAAAGACAGAGACAGGAAATACTCTGAATACCAAAAATGTAAAACAGAAGTAGATAAACAACCCAATAATATCAACCTCAAATGACTCCTTTCAACTCTCAAAAAGCAATGCAATAAATTAAGAAATAAGTCAACCAACCTGACTAAATCCTTAAAAAAAAATTACATTAACGACAAAATAGAGGAAAACACAAATAAGCCACGTGAGCTCTGGAAAATTCTCAACAACCAGCTTCCTGGTTGCAGCCAGAAACTTAAAACAAGACTCACCAACATCAGCATCAAGGAGGGTGACTCCCTCATTGCAGACAAAATGGAGGTAGCTAGCAGACTTAACATCTTTTTCACCAGCATAGCCGCAACTCTTGTCAACAAGCTGTCCCACCACTCTGGTCGCTTTGGTGTAGAACACATTAAAGGCCTACTGAAACCCACTACTACCGACCACGCAGTCTGATAGTTTATATATCAATGATGAAATCTTAACATTATAACACATGCCAATACGGCCGGGTTAACTTATAAAGTGACATTTTAAATTTGCCGCTAAACTTCCGGTTCGAAACGCCTCTGAGGATGACGTATGCGTGTGACGTAGCCCGGCGAACACGGGTATGCCTTCCACATTGAAGCCGATACGAAAAAGCTCTGTTTTCATTTCATAATTCCACAGTATTCTGGACATCTGTGTTCGTGAATCTGTTTCAATCATGTTCATTGCATTATGGAGAAGGAAGCCGAGCAAGCAAAGAAGAAAGTTGTCGGTGCGAAATGGACGTATTTTTCGAACGTAGTCAGCCACAACAGTACACAGCCGGCGCTTCTTTGTTTACATTCCCGAAAGATGCAGTCAAGATGGAAGAACTCGGATAACAGAGACTCTAACCAGGAGGACTTTTGATTTGGATACACAGACGCCTGTAGAGAACTGGGACAACACAGACTCTTACCAGGATTACTTTGATTTGGATGACAAAGACGCAGACGTGCTACTGTGAGTATGCAGCTTTGGCTTTTTTTTGCGTATGTACGTAACTTTTTTAAAATATATAAGCTTTATGAACCTTGGGTTAGGTGAACGGTCTTTTGGGCTGAGTGATTGTGTGTGTTGATCATGTGTTTGAATTGTATTGGCGTGTTCTATGGAGCTAGGAGCTAGCAGAGGAGCTAGGAGCTAGCATAACACGTACCGTACCGTACGTGCGCGTCACGTATGTAACTTTTTAAAAATATATAAGCTTTATGAACCTTGGGTTAGGTGAACGGTCTTTTGGGCTGAGTGATTGTGTGTGTTGATCATGTGTTTGAATTGTATTGGCGTGTTCTATGGAGCTAGGAGCTAGCAGAGGAGCTAGGAGCTAGCATAACACGTACCGTACCGTACGTGCGCGTCACGTATGTAACTTTTTAAAAATATATAAGCTTTATGAACCTTGGGTTAGGTGAACGGTCTTTTGGGCTGAGTGATTGTGTGTGTTGATCGGGTGTTTGAATTGTATTGGCGTGTTCTATGGAGCTAGGAGCTAGCAGAGCAGCTAGGAGCTAGCATAACAAACACGCAGGTGTTATTATGCAGGATTAATTTGTGGCATATTAAATATAAGCCTGGTTGTGTTGTGGCTAATAGAGTATATATATGTCTTGTGTTTATTTACTGTTGTAGTCATTCCCAGCTGAATATCAGGTACCGTGAGTATGCAGCCTTGGCTGCTAAACATTCGATAACTTGACCGTATGTGCGCGTCACGTACGTAACTTTTTAAAAATATATAAGCTTTATGAACCTTGGGTTAGGTAAACGGTCTTTTGGGCTGAGTAATTGTGTGTGTTGATCAGGTGTTTGAATTGTATTGGCGTGTTCTATGGAGCTAGGAGCTAGCAGAGGAGCTAGGAGCTAGCATAACAAACACGCAGGTGTTTTTATGCAGGATTAATTTGTGGCATATTAAATATAAGCCTGGTTGTGTTGTGGCTAATAGAGTATATATATGTCTTGTGTTTATTTACTGTTGTAGTCATTCACAGCTGAATATCAGGTCACCCCCGGCTCTCACAGCATCTTCCCTATATGAATAGCTTCAACTCCCCACTAGTCCTTCACTTGCACTTTACTCATCCACAAATCTTTCATCCTCGCTCAAATTAATGGGGAAATTGTCGCTTTCTCGGTCCGAATCTCTCTCACTTCATGCGGCCATCATTGTAAACAATAGGGAACTTTGCGTATATGTTCAACTGACTACGTCACGCTACTTCCGGTAGGTGCAAGCCTTTTTTTTATCAGATACCAAAAGTTGCAATCTTTATCGTCGTTGTTCTATACTAAATCCTTTCAGCAAAAATATGGCAATATCGCGAAATGATCAAGTATGACACATAGAATAGATCTGCTATCCCCGTTTAAATAAAAAAAATTCATTTCAGTAGGCCTTTAAAGCCTTCTACAGAAAGCTAGGAGTATCCAACGATGATTTCAAATTAGAAATGGTCACAGCTGATGATGTTTAAAAAATTGAGCGCCCTCCACCCTAACAAGGCCACCGGCCTTGATAATATTCCCTCCAGATTCCTCAGGGACTCTGCCTCCATCATTGCCCCGATCATCACGCACATAATAAACCTATCAATTACACAAGGCCAAGTACCAAAATATTTTAAGATAGCAAGAGTAACTCCCCTCTTTAAAAAAGGAAGCAAATTGGAACCTGGCAACTACCGACCTGTTTCTATTCTCAGCTCCATTTCGAAAATAATGGAGAAAATAGTTTATGAACAGGTCGATAGTTACCTTGCCACTAATAAACTCATGTACAAATTCCAATCCGGCTTCACAACTAACCACTCCACTGACACATGCCTTCTCTATCTGACCGACCACATCAAACATGAGGTGGACGCGGGCAAATACTGCGGCATGGTCATGCTGGACCTTCAGAAGGCCTTTGACACCGTTAACCACGCTGTACTGTTGGATAAGCTCAGAGCAATCGGATTTAACAAAACCTCTTGGAGCTGGATGCAGTCTTACTTGGAGGGGAGGGAGCAGGTGGTAGAGGTGAACGGCACCATGTCCCCCCCCCCCTCTCGGTGAGCTGTGGAGTCCCCCAAGGCAGTATATTGGGACCTTTACTGTTCCTAATATACATAAACGACATGTCATCGGCATGCAACTGTGAATTATTTTTGTTTGCGGATGACTCTGCCTTGCTGGTATCAGACAAGGACAAGTCACAGGTGGAGAAAATCCTCAGTGCTGAGCTCTGTAGAACTTGCACCTGGCTCGCTGACAACAAGCTATCCATCCACTTGGGTAAAACAGAATCCATCCTGTTTGGGTCCCACATCAAACTTAAGAGAGTCAATGACTTCAACATAAAAGTAGGTGACAGTGTCATCACCAGGAAAGATGAGGTCACCTACCTAGGTTCCATTCTAGAGGCTAACCTTTCCTGTGACAAAATGGCAACCAAGGTAATCAAAAAGGTTAACCAACGAACGAGATTTCTCTACAGAATTTCCTCTCTGGTCAACAAAAGCACCTTGAGGATTCTGGCGGGAACTCTCGTTCAACCCTTTTTCGATTATGCATGCACCTCCTGGTACCCTAGCACCTCCAAAACCCTCAAATCTAAACTCCAAACATCTCAGAACAAGCTAGTCAGGTTACTTCTAGACCTCCACCCCAGATCCCACCTCACTCCTACCCACTTCTCTAAAGTGGGCTGGCTCAAGGTGGAGGACAGAGTTAAACAACTTGCACTGAGCCTAGTCTATAAAATCCGCTACACCTCCCTGATACCGAAGTACATGTCAAACTACTTCCTTAACGTAAATGACCGCCATAACCACAACACCAGGGGGTGCTCCACTAACCACGTTAAACCCAGATTCCGAACTAACAAAGGTCTTAACTCATTCTCTTTCTATGCCACATCAATGTGGAATGCGCTCCCAACAGGTATAAAAGAAAGGGCATCTCTATCCTCCTTCAAAACCGCAATAAAAGTTCACCTCCAGGCAGCTACAACCCTAAACTAACACCCTCCCCGGATTGCTAATAATCAAATGTAAACAATCAAATGCAGATACTTTTTCTTTTTCTTATGCCTTCTGATCTCTCTCTCTCTCTCTCTCTCTCTCTCTCTCTCTCTCTCTCTCTCTCTCTCTCTCTCTCTCTCTCTCTCTCTCTCTCTCTCTCTATGTCCACTACTTGATGTCCACCCCCCCCCCCGATCCCCCCCTCCACACCCCTGATTGTAAATAATGTAAATAATTCAATGTGATTATCTTGTGTGATGACTGTATTATGATGATAGTATATATGATAGTATATATCTGTATCATGAATCAATTTAAGTGGACCCCGACTTAAACAAGTTGAAAAACGTATTCGGGTGTTACCATTTAGTGGTCAATTGTACGGAATATGTACTTCACTGTGCAACCTACTAATAAAAGTCTCAATCAATCAATCAATCAATGGTTCTTTTCCTCTTTGGTCCGGAGGACACAACGTCCACAGTTTCCAAAAACAATTTGAAATGTGGACTCGTCAGACCACAGAACACTTTTTCACTTTGTATCAGTCCATCTTTGTTGTTGATAAACGGTTTTCGCCTTGCATAGGAGAGTTTTAACTTGCACTTACAGATGTAGCAACCAACTGTAGTTACTGACAGTGGGGTCTGAAGTGTTCCTGAGCCCATGTGGTGATATCCTTTACACACTGATGTCGCTTGTTGATGCAGTACAGCCTGAGGGATCGACGCTCCCGGGCTTAGCTGCTTACGTGCAGTGATTTCTCCAGATTCTCTGAACCCTTTGATGATATTACGGACCGTAAATGGTGAAATCCCTAAATTCCTTGCAATAGTTGGTTGAGAAAGGTTTTTCTTAAACTGTTCAACAATTTGCTCACATATTTGTTGACAAAGTGGTGACCCTCGCCCCATCCTTGTTTGTGAATGACTGAGCATTTCATGGAATCTACTTTTATACCCAATCATGGCACCCACCTGTTCCCTATTTGCCTGTTCACCTGTGGGATGTTCCAAATAAGTGTTTGATGAGCATTCCTCAACTTTATCAGTATTTATTGCCACCTTTCCCAACTTCTTTGTCATGTGTTGCTGGCATCAAATTCTAAAGTTAATGATTATTTGCAAAAAAAAAATGTTTATCAGATTGAACATCAAATATGTTGTCTTTGTAGCATATTCAACTGAATATGGGTTGAAAATGATTTGCAAATCATTGTATTCCGTTTATATTTACATCTAACACAATTTCCCAACTTATATGGAAACGGGGTTTGTATTATCATTTACATACAAACTAATATATTTTGATATGCATAATTAGCATAGGAAGCTTGGATATATATAGCAATATAGATTTTAGGCCATATCGCCAATCCCTAGCAACCAACGGTACAAACAGACTAGGCAATTTGCCATATATGGACTTGGTAAAACGTGACACATTTAGAAGATCTTTTGGAAATCCTGTGAAGTTCTCATACTTGGCCTCATGCTATGAGATTTTCACATCACGTAGAACAAGAGTACAACATTTTAAACTTGAGTCTGAAAAGTTGCAAATGTAGAATTGGTCCCATTGAATGTGTTTTTGCTCTGTCACAGAATGATAAATCATGACAGATTGAAGGAGATGTTTAGATGTGAGCGGTGAAGCATTGACAGCATGTACATCATGAACATCTTGGTACCAATAAAGTTGTTTTTAGAAAAAATGTAATGTGTTACATGAAGGCTTTTTGCTCCTAAGTGCATCGGTGTGACGTGACAGCACACTTTCAAATGTAATCCTAGCCAGGCAGGAGAAACTGTTTGCCTGCCCTGTCACAGATAAGATGAAATAAAGCGGACAGGCAGTGAAAATGTTCCGAGACCATCTGTCATGCTAATAACAGCTGCCATGGCTCGTGCATAGAAATTTAAATGGCCTCGAAACGCCAACTCGCATCTCCTGTCAGAGAATTTTGTAAGACGGCAACTTGTTCATTCATCTGTCTTTCCCTGCCTCCATCATTATCATCATCATCATCACAGGTGACCATAATCATCAACCTCTATTTTTTATTTATCTTGTCCACTCGCTTATATATTGGCAATTATCCCAATGTGCCATCATTTATTTCCACAAAAGCGTATTTTAAACCAAACTGCTTTTCTTTGTATTAGAATTCATGCAGTAAGAATGGTTAATCATTTTTGCCAAAAGCGTGCAGACCTTCACAGTGTGCGAAGCGCAAGACAGCAGTCATCTAATATTGCCAATTTCTAATCCAAATTGCTCCGGCAACCGGAGCTAAAGCAGTTACCATTCAAGCTTAAAATGCAGTAATGTTGGGATATTCACAGATCTGATGAGGACTGTTAACAGTGAGCGTCCGCTTGCAACGATAATGAACTGCAGCTGCAGTCGTTTAAGAACCTCCATTCTCTGCGCACAGTCTGTAATTGCACTTTTCATAGGCACCTTTTATAGCTGGAGTGTCCTAAAGGTCCAGTAAATTTGGGAAAGTCTGGGTTGTGATGAATATACTCCACACTTCCAGCCAAAATTCAGTAAGTGTGCATCATCTGAGCTGTTTTTCTACCTTCTCAGGAGCTGCATCATAGACAATCTATCGGTGGAGAGGAACCACGTGCTGGTTCGTGTCGCTCTAGTCGGAGGACCGTGTGAGAGGAGACTTCCTCCTCGAGCCCTGCAGGAGGTCAGACTTTGACACACAAAAGCTCTCAATTTTGTGCACATCCAGAATTAAGGCTACAACAGGAAATAATAAAGTTTTTAATATTTTTAAAATCACAAATGACGCTTCAGTGGTTGTTTGAAGCCTTTAGCCTCGCAGGAATCGGGATTGGATATCAATTATTCAGGTCTTGTCTCAGTGAACGGAAAACAGGGTTTCATTTAAGAGAAGGTCGCAGAGAGGATATGACACATTTCTGAAGGGAAGGAGGGCAAGCAGATACCTTTAGAGAGCTTCTCCTTCACACTTCACAGGTCTCTTGCTTATCCGTCCTGTGTAAGAATAGGCTGTGATTTGGTGTGAAGTTTAAAAAAAGGAACACAACAAGCACGATAAGCGCAGCACAAAATAGCAGAAAAGGCTGAGAAATACGGACTATAGAAAAGAACTGTACCTGCAGTTTGATGCCTGTCACTTTTTTATTGATGCAAAGGTACAAATCACCTAAAAACTTTCTTTTGACTGCCTTTTGAGGTTTTAAAACATGAAGACTTGAAAAAAGTGGCCTCTCCTCCATGTTTAATGCACAGGGAGATAATCCTTATCCATGGCCCATGTTCTCATCCTATCCTCCACCATCCTGTTACATCCTTCACCCACCAAACCCCCAACACTATCCACTGGGTGAGTTTCTTTTCGTTACATTTGTGCTGGTATGTGACTTTTTTCTTTTTAACAATGACCTTCCTCCCATATGCTATTGGACAGAACCTGAAATGAGTGCCTTCTTGACTTCACCTCAAACCACATGGACAGAGGAGAACTGGATAGAGATGTGCCGCCGACTTTATCGCAGAGTTATGACCAGCGGGCACAACGCCCTGAGCGGCACAGGTAAGAAGCACCAGCTAGCTCACGGTGAGCCAGAGTACTGTGCTCCAGTGCGCCTCGCCGTATGACGTTTTCACTGCAGTTTGTCTCATTAGCAAGACTAACAATGTCACACTTAACATTAAAAGGGACCTATGATGATTGTAATATACATGTAAAACACTTCTTTGTGGTGCAGGTAACATGTATTTGAAATGCTTTGGCGTAATTTGTATGTAAATTCTCCTCTATGATCACTTTTATAACATCTTTTTTTTTTGTTTGACGCTCGTTTCTGAAGATGTTCCCAGATTGCAAATGAAACCACGCCCCACCACCCTAATATCACCGCTATTTTTTCCAGACATGTTTAAAAAAAAAATTAATAAACAAGGTGACACAGTGGTTAGTGCATGTGCCTCACAATACGAAGGTCCTGAGTAGTCCTGAGTTCAATCGAGATCTTTCTGTGTGGAGTTTGCATGTTCTCCCCGTGACTGCGTGGGTTCCCTCCGGGTACTCCGGCTTCCTCCCACCGCCAAAAACATGCACCTGGGGATAGGTTGATTGGCAACACTAAATTGGCCCTAGTGTGTGAATGTGAGTGTGAATGTTGTCTGTCTATCTGTGTTGGCCCTGTGATGAGGTGGCGACTTGTCCAAAGTGTACCCCGCCTTCCGCCCGAATGCAGCTGAGATAGGCTCCAGACCCCCCGCGACCCCAAAAGAGACAAGCGGTAGAAAATGGATGAATGGATGGATGTATTAATTGACCTGGTCACAACATTAGGTACACCTGCACACTCTCTCAATTCAGACTGCATAAAAAAAGCTGCTCTTAGCAGCTATCATGTCACTGCATATCGCACGTCTGTGTTAATTATGCACATGCCACAATTAAATGAAAATAATACATTATTTGACCATTTTTTGTATTCCCTCATAATCTGAACATTTTAAATTTGGCTTGTTGAAACCTGCAAAGACCATGTTTAAAATTCTTCAGTGAGAGCCCGTTCAAAATAAATAGGTTACATTAGGTGAACATTAAGTACTGAAAGGTAAAGGAGGATTGATGGAGCATTCAGTTGTGCACAGATATAGTCACCAAAATTATACCTGACCTTTGTCTTTAGATAACTGAAGCATCATTTGTAGAAGACTGTTCAAAATAAATAGGCTTGTTCTTCCATTGAACATTAAGTAGTGAACGTTTGATGAAGATTGGTTGGGAGTTGTGACCCGTGGAGCGCTACTAATGTGGTGAAGAAAAATCAATACAAAAGTGATTCCATTCCTTTCTATTTTGCTGTGCTGCTCTCACACACAGATGCACACATTCACACACGCACACACTAAAACCTTTTAAGAAGTCCTCATCGGCGCTTTGAAATGTCTCGCTCGCTCGCTTCTCCTACGCGGGAGTAAATTTATGTGTGACTCAGCAGGACAAAAACAAGTCACATTGAAGGCGGAGTCGTCTTGTCATGAAGGCATCTCGTTTGCTGACTGCTCCTCTTCATCAGCACGCTGTTCAACTTCTCTTTCTTGAGCCCGCTTTTTACACTTTCCATTACAGGCGGGAAGGGCCTGATGACTATTTATCTTGCGCCTCCCTTGCTTTTATGCCGCCCGTCATTAAGCACTGACATTGCGCCTTTTAAGAGCTCTTCATTGGAGGAAATTGTAGCATTTAATTCTAATGAGGTATCAATTAGTGATGTTTCTTCCGCAATTGATTGAGCATTCACTTGTTGTTGGTTGCCACTTGTGCAATGATTATCACTTCTTTGACGTGATGGAACATTATGCCGTCCTCCAGCCGCAGACCCAATGAAATATGTTTATGCTCAATAGCAGCTTGTCAGGAGTTTCTTTATACCTTAGCCCATGGGTGTCAAACTCTGGCCCGCGGGCGAAATTTGGCCCGCCGTGTAATTTCATTTGGCCCTTGAGGCAATATCAAATTAACATTAGAGCTGGCCCGCCTGTATAATACAGCGGCGGTGCCACCGTAACACCGCATTCACCTCACCGCTAATACTCATACTTGCCAACCCTCCCGATTTTCCCGGGAGACTCCCGAATTTCAGTGCCCCTCCCGATAATCTCCTGGGGCAATCATTCTCCCGAATTCCTCCCGATTTCTACCCGGGCAACAATATTGGGGGCGTGCCTTAAAGGCACTGCCTTTAGCATCCTCTACAACCTGTCGACACGTCCGCTTTACCTCCATACAAACAGTGTGCCGACCCAGTCACATAATATATGTGGCCATTACACACACTTAAGTAAATGCAAGGCATACTTGATCTACAGCCATACAGGTCACACTGAGGGTGACCGTATCAACAACTTTAACACTGTTACAAATATGCGTCACACTGTGAACCCACACCAAACAAGAATGACAAACACATTTCGGGAGAACATCCGTACCGTAACACAACATAAACACAACAGAACAAATACCCAGAACCCCTTGCAGTGCTAACTCCTCCGGGACGCTTTTATTAGTAGATTGCACAGTACAGTACATATTCCATACAATTGACCACTAAATGGTAACACCCGAGTACGTTTTTCAACTTGTTTAAGTCGGGGTCCACGTAAATCAATTCATACATGCACAATATACATCCCCCGCTACCACCAAGCCCCGCCCCAACCCCGCCCACCTCAAAGCAAAGGGAAGGACACAGCAGAGCTCCGGGAGCAAAAGTTTCTGTGTGAGCTGGCCTTTCTGTGTGACATCTCAAACCATCTTGATGCGCTGAACCTGCAGCTACAGGGGCGGGGCCGCATCATCACAGATATGTACTCGTCAGTGAGAGCTTTTAAAACAAAACTCTGCCTGTGGGAGAATCAGCTGCCTAAGGAAACCTTGGCCATTTCCCCTGCTGCCAAACCATAAAAACGCAGATCTCCACAGCCGTGTGCGCACAGTTTGCTGAAAAACTCAGTGTACTCTGCGCTGAGTTTAGCCAGCGATTTGGCGACTTTGATGGTCAGAAATGTAGATTTGAACTGCTTAGTAATCCCTTCACAGTTGATGTGGAAAAAGCACCAACTAACCTCTAAATGGATCTGATTGAACTCCAGTGTGATGACACTCTGAAGTCAAAGTATGATGCTGTTGGCGCAGCACAGTTTCCACAATTCATCCCTGACATAATGCCTCAGCTCCGCACCCAAACTGCTCAATTGCTCTCCATGCCCCGACATTAATGAACTAGCATCCAAGAAAAGATGCCAGGTATCTGGCTTGGGCACACCAGATTAGATCAGTGTGTCGTAAACTGAGCAGTAAAAAGTCCTGAATGGTTGATTTATTTGTTGTTATTTTATTTTCAAATTTATTAGCTTGTGGAAAAAGTTAATGTTGATATTTACCTCAGAAGGCTGCAATTAGAAAAGAGGCATTCAATTTTTATTTTTTATTTTATTTAATATACCATTGATGTTTTTTCGTTTGTTTTTTGAAAGTTGATTTTGCACTATTAAGTTATATAAGCGTTGCTTGTTCCATATTCAGTGTTAAAGCAAATCAGTGTAGCAAACGTTTTATTCATGCACTTTCTCTTGCTACTTCAAGGCTTGAATGTTTGATTAATTCATTATTGTTATTTTATTTTCAAATGTATTATTAGCCTGTGGAAAAAGTTTATTTTGATATTTACCTCAGAAGGCTGCAAATAGAAAAGAGGCATTCAATTTTTATTTAAATTTTATTTGATATGCCATTGATATTTTTTCATTATTATTATTAATATTTGAAACTCGATTTTGCATGTCACTATAAAGTTATATAAACCTTGCTTCTTCAATATTCAATGCAAAACTTGTTTGGGTCCCTATTAAAAGGTTAATTTGTTCAACCTTGGACTGCGGCTTTGTTCAGTTTAAAATTTTGGCCCACTCTGTATTTGAGTTTGACACCCCTGCCATAGCCGATGACTTACTTGAACATATGCAGAGTTTAATTCAAACTTTGGGTTTGACAGTTAATATTGTAGTTGTTTTTAAATCTTGTGAGTTAGGGAAGTGTAGCCATATGGAGAGTCAGGAAACATAACAAGAGTCAGTACCAAATGTATATTTTGAAGTCTTTTTTTATTTAAATGCAGGCCCTTATTTGAACAGATGCATGCTAAAAGTGGAGCCAGGACATTTCAGTTGAATGTGGAACTGATCTACTAAAGGTTTGCATGTTGTAAAACACGTGCAAATTTGATAGCTCATGCAATGCTGATCTACTAAACGTATGTGCAGAGGATTGCGTCTCTTTAAGTGAGAAAAATAAGGAGCGCAATACATTTAGCCTGTCTGTCTTCATGAATATGCAGAATATATGCTGATTATCAGAACGGCCACAATACTGTGAGGAGAAAATGTAAATATAACTATTTAGCACACACAGTGTGGTTTATTGAGACTAAAACTGTTTTGCGGCGGCTGTTTTGTATCTATATAGTATGTCTAGAAATGACGTGCAAACCGGCAGTTGCGCAAAAATAGCTGTGAGAAAGGAGGCGATTGCGATGCAGCTCTGTCCAACGTGTGATTGTCAACATATATGGACAGTCAAGAATAAAAATATTCAACATATTGTCTAAGCAATGTGATTTTTTAAATCTTGATTTAAAGGGCTAATTATAAACAAATTAAATCGATACATTTTGTTACAACTTTTTGCAATATGCATTTTCTTGCGTCTGGGACATTCCAGCGCATGTGCCATGCAGTTAATGCCAACATCTCCCAGGGTGCACCTTCAGCACGCTAAAAAAGTGGATTCCATTGCATGTGCACTGCAGGACTGCTTCTAAAATCCCCATAAAGAGTGATGCCCTGTAAAAATTTTTACTTTGATGCAACTTAAACATTTTTTTACCTTTCCAATCAATTTTTACAAGTTTTGATAACTTTCTGGTTTTTAATTTCATAAAACTTTGTATAATTAAATTGGTGATAAGTTGAAGATCTAAAAAAATTTGTTTTAATAAACATGAAAAAAGGCAGCAAATTAATTACACCAGACCTAATTAAAAGTATATTCATACTTGCCAACCCTCCCGATTTTCCCGGGAGACTCACGAATTTCAGTGCCCCTCCCGAAAATCTCCCGGGGCAACCATTCTCCCAAATTTCTCCCGATTTCCACCCGGACAACAATATTGGGGCCGTGCCTTAAAGGCACTGCCTTTAGCGTCCTCTCTCACCTGACACCTTCACCCCTTAACAGCCGCATGCTGTCCAGGCGTCCGCTTTTCCTCCATAAAAACAGCGTACCGGCCGAGTCACATAATAATATAGCGTTGGAAGGGTTTAACAATGGTCTTTACGCAAAATGTCAAGACATGCTGACTCGTTGTATGATCTTTTAACTAGTTTAATAATAACGCAAGGCATACTTGGTCAACAGCCATACATGTCACACTGGCGGTGGCCGTATATAAACAACTTTAACACTGTTACTAATATGCGCCACACTGTCAACCCACACCAAACAAGAATGACAAACACATTTCGGGAGAACATCCGCACCGTAACACAACATGAACACAACAGAACAAATACCCAGAACCCCTTGCAGTACTAACTCTTCCGGGACGCTACAATAACATCTACGGCTTTTGGAGCTCAGTGCACAATAGAAGAACGAAGAAGAGACATGGCGACGACGAGTAAGAAGAAGAAATACGCTTGCAAGTTCCAAAATGATTGGAAAAAAGAATTTAATTTCATCCAGAAAAGCTCGAAGAGGAAGAGGTTTGCTGCCTGCACCTCAACCCCGCCCCCGCAACTTTCGATTAAATATTCAGATTATATAAATATTTCTTATCTTTAAATCTTTCTACAAGGTCTATTAGCTGCCATTCAAAGCGTTGATGACAAAGCTGGCCGTTGATCTGAAAAATCACAAAAAGAAGGTCAAGCAAAAAATACTATTACCTGTTTTAGTTCATATCCTCACTCTCTGCCTATCTAATGTACTGTATGTGATTTACAAAAAGTTCACAAAATTAAGTTAAATTAACTATACCTCTACACAAGTTTTTACAGTGTACATAATGGTCTGCTACATGTTTCAAAACATATACAGAACACCACAGGTAGGAGCATGATAACATGAATGTACAGTAAATGAGTGTCCCCTCGGTGAAAGCTACATTGTACATGCAAAAAACTCATTTAAATAGGGTGGTCTGCACCAGTTATCAATTGAACATGCTGTTTTAGTAGATCACATGCAACACACCCACTAATGATAAATAAATAAATGATAAATAGGTTATACTTGTATAGCGCTTTTCTACCTTCAAGGTACTCAAAGCGCTTTGACAGTATTTCCACATTCACCCATTCACACACACATTCGCGGCGGGAGCTGCCATGCAAGGCGCTAACCAGCAGCCATCAGGAGCAAGGGTGAAGTGTCTTGCCCAAGGACACAACGGACGTGACTAGGATGGTAGAAGGTGGGGATTGAACCCCAGTAACCAGCAACCCTCCGATTGCTGGCACGGCCACTCTACCAACTTCGCCACGCCGCCCCTAATAATAATAATACACACAATGTTTTGTATGTAGACGCTGTTTAGCTTGTGGTATTTGGATTTTAGTAGATCAGACCATGTGTTTGTACTTGCTGCACAGCTGTAAGACCATACCCATGTGTGTTTTGTATTAAGTGATTTGTTTATTTTTCAATCACAGTTCTCATGAGTTGGTGCTGCACGGGAGGCCTTTTTCAGCCCACAGCTCATTTCTTTATTGGTCCTGTGCATATTGGAGAAATAAATTATATTCAATATTATTGAGATATAATACATCCTATACTGATTTGCTTTGTCAACTATAACATATTGCTAATTTCCCTTGAAGATGAGAATCTATCCATCCATCCACCCATCCATCCAATAAGAGGAGGTTTTATTCAGGTAGATTAGCATACATTGACCCACATTGGTTTTTTGACAGCTATAATGCACAAAATGTATCAAAACCTTGATGAAACAAAAATGTTTGACACACCTGATCTAAGTAAAAAAAGGTAATTACACTGGTTACCTCAGTTTTTGTTTTTTGTAGGATTTATTTTTCCACAAAAGTTTGCACCGGTCTTGGTATACCGTCTTGGTTATAGTGCGGACAAACATTGTGCATAACACTTATTTTGTGGAATCGTGGAATAAAGAATCCCACGTTGGCTAGTCTGTGCTTTTTGTATAACTGCAAAATAACTCACCAGGGGCCCAAGCTGCGTGTAATCTGATGTGTAATTGCATCTAAGATTGTTGTGTTGCCTTTGCGTTGATGTCGTGTGACTCGTTGGCTTTAAGTCTGTGTCTTTGTGCGCAGTGCTAGCTGACCTTGTGGAGAAGGCTGTGGTCCATCTGTCCAAATCTTCTGCAGAGTGCGTCTTTCCTCCGCCTCAGCACAAAGGTCAGTGTGAAGCAGCAAACATGCTGGGCTCTCTCCTCAACAAGTCACATATAAGAAATGCTGCCAAAGGGCATCCAGTGGCTCAGCAAAGTAAACCAGACTTTATGTTCTTGAGACACCAATGTGAACTCTGCTCTCAACTGGCTGTTGCTGTGTGATAAGAAGACACCTTTTGAGGAACTCTAGTCCCCTTAAAGATTATACTAATTGTCGGGTTCAGAAAGAAAAAGCAATGACACATAAAGGTTCAGCAGTTAGAGAATCATAGTTGGAAGAACTATTTAGTAAAAATCAGGTTGTCATACCTCTTTCCTTACATGAAAATGGGTTGATCTTCACTTCGTTTTATTGCACCCCGGGTTAGAACATGTTGCATTAGCATATTAAACAAGTGAGGGCTGTCAGCAGGTTGGTGTTTGGTTGCCGCTGGGCTAAACAACCTAATCACGGACAGCCTAAACACATCCACCGCTAATTAGTGCATCTTCAGCTTCAGCGTGCATACAAACTGTAACATTTCCCATTGGCGTTGAGGTGCTAATTGCACGTTTCGTGCTTATTTTTTCCCCCCTCCTGCAATTTGCACAAATTAAATTCATGATATAGACCACCAGAGGAAAAGTGAAGAACTTTTTTTTTTTTTTTAACACGTGCGATTTGTTGTGGACACTTCATTAGGAACATTGTGGCTCGGAGAGCGAACGGCGGAGACAAGCTGGTAGCTAGATTGTTGGCTAACTAGTCTCCCCTTCCTGTAACTCAGTGCGGCATTGAGGCAAGAGGAACAGCGAATACCTAAGGCTAAGGCGAGCGTTCCAAATTTTTTTGATAAGATTGTATTTTTATTGATATTGATCATGTAAAAAAAACACTGTAGTGATATTTTTGATGCGAAAAAAAATTGTTTAAAAAAAAAAAGCTGATTTCCGTGGACATTTCACATGCCTATAAAACATAAGCACAAGACCCTAAAATGTGTGTTGTAGGAATACTAAGCAAAAATATCAAAGCAACATTTTGAAAGAGCAATTGTTATAGCATGCTGACTATTTTATACATAGTGTATTATTAACATTTGAAAAACATTTTTTATAGAAAATGTGAAATGTTAAAATGGCTTCAACATGCTACTACCATATTTTCCGGATTATAAAGCGCACTTTAAATCCTTTTTTTCCCCACAAAACTCGACAGTGCACCTTATAACCCGGTGCAGCTAATGTAAGGAATAAGTTTGGTTGAGCTTTCCCACCTCGTAGCTATTTTATTTGGTACATGATGTAATAAGTGTGACCAATGGCAGTCAAACATTAGAGATAAGTGTAGCCTGCACTATCATGGCAATATGACTCAAGTAAACACCAACATTTTATATGTTCCATTGAAAATATAGAACATTACACACTGTGCTCAAAAATCTATCAAAATGTTTTACAACGACTTTGGTAAGCTATGAAGCCACACCGCTTGATGAAAAAAGTTTTTTTTGGAATGACAATAGATTATTTTTATCACCTACAGGTTTACTGATAGATAAAGATGTCAGGAACAGATCAAATATCTTCTTAGTAACTTGCAAGAAGTCCCGCGGTCGCTACCTTTTTCATGGTGGTGTTAACAATGGCCTTCATCTCCCCTCTTTATCGCTTTAGTGGAGTGATGAAGGCTCTTTGCTGTGCGGATCGGTCCACGCTCGCACACGCACACACCCACACACACTCAAGCTTAGATCCTGCACTTCTAATCAATCCTGTCAAATAACCTTTGTGGAGATCAAAAGCCAACTGGGCTTTTGTTGAATTCTGCCACACGCTGTGTGCGTGCGTGTGTGCGTGCGTGCGTGCGTGTGTGCGTGCGTGCGTGTGTGCGTGCGTGCGTGGGTTGGACAGACGTCACCTGAAGCCTCGGACCTTCTTGAGAGTGCTCTCATTGTGCGGCGAGAGCAGACTCATTTGGCAAGCATTAACCTCTGTCACATCAGCGCTCTGTCTCCTCAGCCTTCACGCGCCTCGCTGATGAAGGCGGCCCACTCATGAAATTCATGTAGCCTGCACACAAAGACGAGAGCAGCTTTTTATCCTAATAGTACTCTTCCGAAACAACGCACACACTTGAATGGCTTCTTGTTCAAATAGCACATGCCCACACTGAAATGTTTCAATTATGTTGATTTCCAGACGCTGGTCACCTCATATGTTGTTAATTACAGTATATGACGGATGAGTTGTTCCTGTAAAGTCACAATATGTAATAATCTTACCTTGAATTGACACCTTCAAAATCATGTGACTACTACACTGGCTCAGAATGAAGAAGATAGTATCCCTGTTTTCGCCACAGTGAACCCAAATCTCATACTTTAGAGTTCTAAAGTATTAGTGAACCAGCCAGCACACATTGATTTTGTACAGTAACTTTAATGAAATAACTATATTGTCATGATCCCCCATGGGTGTTTGCCCTGTGTTATTATTTTACGGTGTTTGTGTTGGTTTCTGTGTAAGTGCTTCCTCCTCGCTTGTTTCCCACTTCCTGTTGGAGCGCTAACTCTAAACACTTGCCCCGGATTGGTGATTAAACTCACCTGCCAGGAAAGCCAATTAGTTAGGGTTATAGCCAGGGTCTGCCTGTACACATAGGCTAGTTCATTGTTTCTCTTATGCCACAGTGAAGGTTCTATATTGTTGGGTTACTGCACGACTGGTACCTATTTAAATGGCCTTCTGCATGCACATTGCTACCACACAAATACTGTGCCGTGTAAAAGGCCTGCACATACAGTAGATGTCTCACTTCTTAGCAAAGTTCCAGTAATAGTTGGCCATCATTCAACTCTGCCAGCACCTGTAGCTTGTGTATACAGTCCCTAACAAAAATCTTGTCGTTTGAGTACAAGTTGACCTTAAGTGCCCCTCAACTATATGTCTAATAATCTTATTTTATTTTTTTTTACAAAATGGCTAATTTCGATCTCACCAGCTTTTAAAATAAGATTTTGATGCCAAACGAAAATTCTGGAAAGCATTCTAACGTTCACAGCTTGGCAAAGCCCACTGAGTCAGTTTTTGTTAGGACAAAAGTCTTGTCGCTGTCAAGCGTTGATAAACAATGCGTTGTGGAAGACGCAAGAGGTTGTTGTGATTTTAGGATGCAGACGAACGAGGTAGCAGTATGCAGTAAAAAAATTGATTATTTATTGATAAAACAAACAAAAAGCAAGAGCAACGGGGAAGTGCTTTGACCGGACAGGATATGCCAAAAACAAAACAAAATGCAAAACACTTACAGGAAATGTGGGGCAGACATCGTCCACAAAGTACAAGTCTACTTGCGCTCAGCATCAAAAGGATCGTCTATGGTCCCCAGTGAATAGAGAATCGATAACAATGTCCTGACAACGAAGGTAGGGAAAAGGATCAACTTAAATAGTCTTGCAAACAGAAAACAGGTGAGGGGAAATGCTCCAGGACAGAAGTGAAGCAGCCAGGGGAAAACACCAACAAAACCGGAAGAGCCTGCCAAAATAAAAGCACAGGACAGGAACTAACACAAAACACAGAAGAACACTAACAAAACGCAACATAAAGGTACGGCCTGGTGTAACCAGCCGTGACAGTCGCCTTGTCATGTGATGCACCCAATCCTAAATTACAGCCTCACCTGTAATCACTACTTGATCGATCAATTAGTGTGAACCCCAGCACACCAGACCTTCACATTAACTGCAACTTGGCCTCTGACAACATGCATTAGATTCACCCTAAGACCAAAGTGTTCATTATCAAGAGGCTGAAAACCACTGACACCTTCAATGTGTCTCAGTGTCAAGTACAAGGAATAAGAAAAATATTTGAAGAGACTGGAGATGTTTTTGGCAAGCCCAGATCCGGCAGACAACTCGACAACTACCATTTGTTGGCTCAAAAATCCAAGGCCAGCCCCTGCAGCAGAGCTGCAACAGGCCTGGTCAACTCAAATCCCTGTGTCAACAAGACCAGTTTGTAGAATTACGTCTTGAAATGGCCTCCAAGGTCTAATCATTGCAAAGAAACCTAAATGCAAAAAAAAAAGTGTGTGGCATTTGCCAAGGCCTGCTAAAAGGATGTAAGCTGGAAAAGTGGCAGAATGTGGATTTCTCAGATGAATCTTCAGTTGAATTACGTCATATCCGCCACAAATATTGCAGGTGAAATTTGTAGAAGGCAATGTCAATAGCCTAAAATATCAGCTACCTCTTACATTGCCAATCATAAAAGTGGTCAAATTCTGCAGCAGAATGGTGCGCCATTGCAAACGTTCATCTCTACATCAAAGTTCCTCAAGGCCAAGAATATCAAAGTGCTCCAGGACTGGCCAGACCAGTCACCAGACATGAAGATCATGTAGCATGTCTGGTGTGCAATGAAAGAAGAAGCATGGAAGATGAAACCAAATAATCTTGATGAACACTTAGAGGCATGTAAGACTGCTTTCTTTGCTATTCCTGTTGACTTAATCAATTAATTGTACAAATCATTGTCGAACCGCATAGATGCAGTCCTTCATGCTCATGGAAGTTATACAAGATAATAAATATGTCTCTCACAATATTATGCAATATATTTTTAAATTTTAAGTAAAGTATTTGTTCAATTTTCACATTACTCTCTGTGGGCGACAAAACATTTGTCTTGCCAAAATCTGCCCTTTCTGTGTTCATTAAATTATATATTTTTTCTTCAGTGAGGCAAATTTATTTCACTATATTAAACATAATTTGGGAGGGCTTTAGCTTTCATATGAGCCATTTCTAAAACCAATGGATTCATTAAAAGTCAGGTTAGAAGCTGTTGTTTCGACAAAACGGATAAGTGACAAGACTTTTGTCAGGGACTGTAGAAGTGGTGGTGTGAGCCAACATCTTTTTTATCCGTGACGTCTGCTGGATTGACCCAGGCTCATCTACTAAGTTATCTGGTACAATTCTCCGATATTGTAGTCTGTCCAATCAGTATGTCCTTGTCCATGCTGTCTTAGTATTAGTAACAAAACGGTTTAAATACAATGCGAGAGTTTTGAGGAAAACAACAAAATGCAGCAATAACTAAATGGAACAATAATTGTCATTACTGAAGTTTCAATTAGGACGCGTAGCTGTATCTTTTATAGAGCGGGTGTTTTTCTTACCGACGCTACACTAAGAGTGAGAAGCAGCAGTTTAGAGTCATAATAATAATACTATTGTTCCCTTCCCCCACAGCCAGGAAGCAATAGAGGCATTTGTCAAAACCAACTGTCAGTACTTGCGCGGTTATTGCCCTTCCTCGACGTTTTCTCTCCGCACAATTACAGCTGTAACTGCAAAGAAACTAATATGTTTTTATGGCTGCTGCAAGTTAGCGGTGCTAAATGAAAGCGGTCGGCGGGACCGATGATGTGCTTTGCTGTCTTATCTCACTGAAGGGGAACGTTTGGACTCCAAATTAAGTCACGGGATAAAGATCTTTCTCACGCTGCTTACTTACTCTTTCTATTCTTCCCAGCACACCCTGCTTAATTGTGTCAAAATGGCGGCGGGGAAAGCCACAGTCACTTTGACTGACAGCTGAAGATCTTGTAAGATTATGTAGACCAGGGGTGTCCAAACCTTTTTTCCAGCCAGGGCCGTACACTGAAAAAATCAAAGGATTCAACATTTTTTCATGAAGAAAAAAAACTAAATTTAAAGACAAACTTCTGTCATCTTTGTGTTAAATTGCAGTTGACAAAGCAAATCATTAATATCAACTATTTCTTGTTACATTACGCCATTTTTAGTTTTTTGTCCAAATTTTGACTTTTTAATTTTACTTTTACAATGTTCTGCAGGACAATAAAAACCACAAATGGCCCCCAGCTTGCACTTTGGACACCCTCATTATAGACTTAGCGTCACTTTTGCTGTCCATGAAGAAAGCTTTTATGTATTTTCTTTTATCTCCTTCAATTGTTTTACAGAGCAAGAGAAGAGTGTGGAAGACGTTGTCCTATCTCCTGTGGAAAATCTCGGAATGAACATCTGTCTGAGGTATATTTTTTAATCTCAGCCAAATCATCTTAGTCTCGACCACACATGACATAGTATGCCGTGATAATATTGTCTTGCTACTATGATGTGCTATTATCCTTACAGTTTTTTTGGAATTGCCAAAGCACAATATTGATAATGGCTCGCTTTTACAAAACACTACACACAATTAGAACAACCACGTACCCAACACCTTACATATTTTGCAAAATAAAACTATTGTAAAAACTACACACTTCTTTATGAAAAAAACAAAAACATTTTGTTGCCATATGAAACACAAAAGTTTCAAATGACTTTATTCTGTTTGAACGTGTTAAACTGTGCAGTGATAAACCCAAAACACTTCTATTACTTCTTCTTCACAGTGATTAGAGTGGGCTACTACTGTATAAACTAGGTACACAGAGGAAGTACAACTATTCAGTAACTTCACAAGACCAGTGTTGAAGACTGAAGAAAATGTAATTTATTTCTCTAGATGCGCAAAATGTTGACGCGAAGATTCATACTACAGCATACACTGTATCAAATCATGTCACTTTACTGTTAGTAGAAAAATCAGAAACACATAGTAAAATACTGTAAAACAAACTAAACACACATGACAAAAATACAGTAAAAATTAGAAATTGTGTCTTCGTCTCGTTGGATCTGGCCAGAGAATCTTGTTGACGTCACAGGCAATGTCCTTATTAATAAGACATCTTGGAAATGACAAATCCATTCTTGTATAGGTGAAGCTTGCATTTAGCCACAGACCTACAAGGTTCAGATTAGGTTTGCCTATAAATTTGTTTCTCTTCTTGTCTTCCTCTTCATTGGCCTCTACTCCTGGAAGGCCTCCATCTCTTCCTCTGTTAAATCCTCATTACACTCTCGGTCTCACTCTTTCCATTATTGTTGCAGATATATAAACTCACCTGTTGCTTTTTATAGAGCGTATACACCTGGTTAGTGTATGTACAATTAAGCGATCAAGTTTTTACAAAACTGATGTCTGTGTTGAACCAATTGCTTGTATTCCAACACGTGCCTTCTTCCCAAAAGTGAAAACCGGTGGTGGTCAATGAAGCGAAGATGGCTGTTGTACAGCAAGCAGCGCGCAAACTATCTGAGTACAAAAGAGGGTTAAATATTCCTGCAAAAAGCAGATACGAGCAAAAAATCTAATTATGCATTGAAATAGATCCTCAAAAAAACATTTGTTAAGTAATATCAAGAATTATACGTCAGTCGCGTTCTCAGACATATCGAACTTTTGTGCTCGGAAGCCATTCTACACATCAAAACAGATAAAAACTTGCATGGAGGTAACCAACCTTGTGTGTGGCTGCATCAAGGAAATTGGTATCAAGACTCTCCTAGAGAAATATGCATTGTTTTTGCTTAGGTAAAGTTGCATTTCATTAGTTAACTTTGCATCTACTGATGTTTGTTGCTGTTGCACGCGGTGTTTTCGAGTAGCGTGTTTTCCCCCGTCTTTATCAAAATATAACTGATGTTAACGTTGTGTATGTGCTGAAAGCTTCATTTATGATTGCTCCCTTTGGTAAAACCTTACCGTAACTCTTTTAGGTTTTGCTGACATTTGCTTTCTTTTATTTAGACTCGCCGAGTTGGTACTTTTCAAAACACTCGTAGCAAACATGTGTTTAAGAAATACAAATAATATCAAGATAATCCTTATTAGGAAATAAATGTTAAAATCATATCAAACAAACTGATCACTGCAAACTAATGCATTCTTGATTCTGCTCCCTTGGACTGGAAGAGTCTGTGCTGCTTTTCTTGTTGTTTCGTAAAATCTTGCACTCTTCCTCCTTTTTTAATTATCTCTCTAGGAAGTCTGAAAAATGTTTTATTCTTTTCGTGATTTGAACAATTCGCACAGCTGAAAACAACACAAGCATAGGGCATTTTTTATTTAGGAAAGGCTAAATAGCGTCTAGTACCCATTGAAAACAGAGCTAGCTTGACCACCACACATATTTAATGATCGGGACGTGAACCGGACGTGACGTCAGTAACATCCCAGCAATTGGTTGCATGGTGTAGTAAATTGACATGCAGTGCTTTGGTATTGCAAAAAAGGGACTTCATGATACGTTTTTGTGTAATGTAAGTTAAGATTGTTAAGTGATTTCTAAATCACTGTGTATTGTTTTGCAAAAAGCGTGAGGTTGACAATGTGTTTGTAGTTGTACAAATATGGACTGATGTTTTGCGCCTTAAGTCTTCTTGAGTTTTACTGAAAGTGTAATACTTTTCATTTTAGTGCATAAGAAATCTTACAAAAACCAAGGCCAGAATACTTAGTCATTCACAAAGTGTTATTACCAACTTCAATGTACTATGCAAATATTTGGACAATTGGTATGCACTGCAATCTTAAAATCATGTCATGTAATCATTGTTTCAAGAATCAATACAAGTTGGAGAAAATGGAAGCCTCTATACAGGACTGTCTCAGAAAATTAGAATATTGTGATAAAGTCCTTTATTTTCTGTAATGCAACTAAAAACATGGAAATGTCATACATTCTGGATTCATTACACATCAACTGAAATATATCAAGCCTTTTATTATTTTAATATTGCTGATTATGGTATATAGCTTAAGAAAACTCAAAAATCCCATCTCAAAAAATGTGAATATTTCCTCAGACCAAGTAAAAAATAAAGATTTATAACAGCAAAACAAAATCAAACATTTGAAAATGTCAATTGATGCACTCAGTACTTGGTTGGGAATCCTTTTGCACGGATTACTGCATCAATGCGGCGTGGCATGGAGGCAATCAGCCTGTGGCATTGCTGAGGTGTTATGGATGCCCAGGATGCTTCAATAGCGGCCTTTAGCTCATTTGCATTATTGGGTCTGGTGTCTTTCAGCTTCTTCCTTACAATACCCCACAAATTCTCTATGGGGTTCAGGTCAGGGGAGTTGGCAGGCCAATCGAGGACAGTAATGCCATGGTCAGTACACCAGTTACTGGTGGTTTTGGCACCGCTGGATCATGCTGGAAAATGTAATCATCATCTCCATTGAGCTTTTCAACAGATGGAAGCATGTAGTGCTCTAAAATCTCTTGGTACACAGCTGCATTGACTCTGGAGTTGATGAAACACAGTGGACCAACACCAGCAGGTGACATGGCTCCCCAAACCATCGCTGACTGTAGGAACTTCACACTGGATTTCAAGCAACTTGGATTTTGCTCCTCTCCAGCCTTCCTCCAGACTCTAGCGCCTTGACTTCCAAATGAAATACAAAACTTGCTTTTGTCTGAAAACAGGACTCTGGACCACTCTGCAACTGTACAGTGCTTCTTTTCCATAGCCCAAGTCAGATGCTTCTTTCGTTGTCTTGAGTTCAGGAGTGGCTTGACCATGGGAATACGGCTACATGCTTCCATCTGTTGAAAAGCTCTATGGAGATGATGATTTCATTTTCCAGCATGATCCAGCAGTGCCAAAACCACCAGTAACTGGTGTACTGACCATGGCATTACTGTCCTCGATTGGCCTGCCAACTCCCCTGACCTGAACCCCATAGAGAATTTGTGGGGTATTGTGAAGAAGAAGCTGAAAGACACCAGACCCAATAATGCAAATGAGCTAAAGGCCCCTATTGAAGCATCCTGGGCATCCATAACACCTCAGCAATGCCACAGGCTGATTGCCTCCATGCCACGCCGCATTGGTGCAGTAATCCGTGCAAAACGATTCCCAACCAAGTACTGAGTGTATTAATTGAAATTTTCAAATGTTTGATTTTGTTTTGCTGTTATAAATCTTTATTTTTTACTTGGTCTGAGGAAATATTCTCATTTTTTGAGATCAGATTTTTGAGTTTTCTTAAGCTATATGCCATAATCAGCAATATTAAAATAATAAAAGGCTTGCAATATTTCAGTTGATGTGTAATGAATCCAGAATGTATGACATTTTCATGTTTTTAGTTGCATTACAGAAAATAAAGGACTTTATCACAATATTCAAATTTTCTGAGACAGTCCTGCAGAGTCATACTGTTTGTTTTGATGTACACACGAACACACACTCACGTGCTTTGTTGTCAACGTCTTCCACTGCCGCTGTGTTGCTCTTTTCGTGCTACCAGCGTGATAAATAAAGTGTGATAAATGAAACCAGTCCTGCAGCCGCCATGACCAATGTTACTGTTCTCGCACTGCTCGTTAACGACGCCACACCGCTGCATTGCACACACCCCTGATAAGAACATTTTGGCAGCAAAATGAAATGCTGCAATGTTAAAAATGTTGTGTTTAGTGCACCATAGGAGTCATCAGATGGCTGCGATGACTCGCAGGCTTCAGTTACCTGTGTTTACTGCTGAACACTTCCTGTGTGCTGGCGTTTGAATATAATCAGCTGTAAAAAAATTATTTAATCAAGCTTAAATGTCAGCGTCATTTGCCTTCACCGTAGATTCCTGTCATTTTCTGGTGGTATATTCCAAGACCACCCGCAAACTTTAAGTACAATTTTAAAGGATTATGCTGCATTGAAGTGCCACCATATGCTACGCCGGCTCGCCTCTCCGCCTCCGGCAAGCTTGATGTAGATTTTTTCCCTTGATTTGCGATCAACATTTGCAATAAATGGGACCGTTGCAGTTATTAGATTTGATTCAACTCCAATTATCACTTTCTAGCTTCAATTCCCATTGTTTGCTATGCACTAAATGCATAAATGCACAAAAAGTACTCACACCTAATGAATGATAATTATCAATGATCGACAAAACAGATGGAATTGGAGTCATGGTAAAGCTTTAAAGGGGAGATAAATACTTTTTTTTGGTCAATCATTCACAATCCTAATGAAAGACAAGAACACAAGGTTTTTTTTTTGCGTTCTAATTTGCAAAAATCGGCTCGTTGGTGGCTAGAAATGCAGCTAAACTCTAACCTACTCAGTGGCCAAGTGGTTAGAGTGTCCGCCCTGAGATCGGTAGGTTGTGAGTTCAAACCCCGGCCAAGTCATACTAAAGACTATAAAAATGGGACCCATTACCTCCCTGCTTGGCACTCAGCATCAAGGGTTGGAATTGGGGGTTAAATCACCAAAAATGATTCCCGGGCGCGGCACCGCTGCTGCCCACTGCTCCCCTCACTTCCCAGGGGGTGATCAAGGGGATGGGTCAAATGCAGAGGACACATTTCACCACACCTAGTGTGTGTGTGACAATCATTGGTACTTTAACTTTAACTTAACTTAATGGGAGCAATTCATTCTGCTGCTAAATTACTTTAAAAATGCATCCAAAAACTGCCAACAATACTTAATTTGTGTTGCATAACCAGTATAATAACCAAACTGTAGCGACATTGTTATTGTAAGAGCAAACACTGAGGAATTATTTTTCTACCGTAGCAAGACATCTTGGGACGGCATTCTAAGGCATTAGCCTTGAGCTAGCTACGGCAAGAGATCAACTAGCTTTTGCATAAGCAGATGAATTTCTTTTGAATTTGTAATACACAACACAATGCCATAGGACTCCAGTTTGTATTGACCGAAAAACCAAAAAAAATCATATTACAGTGTCTGTAAAGTATTAGCACACAATTAATGTTTTGTTTGTACAGAGCAAGCTTGACAGTGTATGTAGTTGTAATAACTAGCATGGTGTGCTGCTGTATTATGATCAATATTATAGTGACTCACTCGATGGACAGTTGTCTGTTTGTTCCAACTGGCAGGGGAAACTTTTTCAAGTTGACTTTTGGTGAGCACGCCACATATGTCCTGTGGTACCTGATTCTCACCAAGACACAGGATTGGTTTTGCAGCAAGCCGAAAAGGGCATTTATTGTACAAGTCTTTTTAGGAAGGGCGGGGTGTGGATGTGGCAAACTTAAAGTGTCCATTAATAAACATAAATATCTCCCATCCGGGGCTCTCAGTCCTTCACACAGCACACTTCTTTAAAGGTCATAGGTCATTGCCTATAAAACAAGAGAAACACAACATAAGTAAAACATATCACCAGTAATGTCTTTAGTGGGGAAAAAGTGGATGTCTCACTTACTGCCTGATGCACCTGCCTTGACACAGAGGAGAGCCAGACCTGAATGAGGCAGAGTTAAGAAAGGTTTGTAGCTGGGCCCCACCTGGCCGCACAGCTGGTGACACTTCAGGCTGATTGAGCAGGTACAGGGGAATGTACCGCCCCTCGATGATGCGGCCAAGGCTGGGGCGTTGTCTTCCGTGTTCCACTCTGCCTCCATTCCCTGGCTCCTCCCCTGTGAGGTGCCTACCTGTCAGGCGGTGCTTGATTGAGACTCCACAGTCCGCATAGCTTGGCACCTAGTACCACATTTGCAGGTTCGAGGCACGCCGACCTCACTCTCTCGGCTTCCGTCTGCTCCAATGTTTCACCTTTCTTCATGCTCGCTTCTATAAGCAGCAGTTCATCCTCCATATGTTTAGCTTCAAAAAGATAAGGTTGTGAAACCTCATTTGTGCAAAAACAGTTGTCTTTGTTGTCTGTTACCAAGTCTGCCATGATTACAACACACTCGCGTTTGTTTCCGGAAGTAGGAACACACATAACCACAACACCAGGGGGAGCTCCACTAACCACGTTAAACCCAAATTCCGAACTAACAAAGGTCTTAACTCATTCTCTTTCTATGCCACATCAATGTGGAATGCGCTCCCAACAGGTATAAAAGAAAGGGCATCTCTATCCTCCTTCAAAACCGCAATAAAAGTTCACCTCCAGGCAGCTACAACCCTAAACTAACACCCTCCCCGGATTGCCAACAATCAAATGTAAACAATCAAATGCAGATACTTTTTCTTATGCCTTCTGATCTCTCTCTCTCTCTTTCTCTCTCTCTCTCTCTCTCTCTCTCTCTCTCTCTCTCTCTCTCTCTCTCTCTCTCTCTCTCTATGTCCACTACTTGATGTCCATATCCTACCCCCCCCTCCACACCCCTGATTGTAAATAATGTAAATAATTCATTGTGATTATCTTGTGTGATGACTGTATTATGATGATAGTATATATGATAGTATATATCTGTATCATGAATCAATTTAAGTGGACCCCGACTTAAACAAGTTGAAAAACTGATTCGGGTGTTACCATTTAGTGGTCAATTGTACGGAATATGTACTTCACTGTGCAACCTACTAATAAAAGTCTCAATCAATCAATCAATCAAATTGTTGCTGGAAGTCGGAAGTGCGCTGCAATGGAAACGGAAATAAATGCGCTGAGAAAATAAGTTCCGGTAATGCATAAAATGATCAAATAGGTAAATACTGTGTTGAACATATTACATAATGTTATGTCTGTTACTACTATATATAGACTTGCAGTGTGTATACAAAATGTTGATTTTGAGGGTTCTAGAGTTGTTTTGGAGGGTTTTGACGACTACAACAGTGACTCCATTTAGCGTTAAAAAAAAAAAGTGTTCTTGTCTCCTTTAATGATTGTACACGATCGGCAACATTCCCAAAAAAGTGCCGTTCCCCTTTAAGCTTGGTTGTTACTCAGGTCTGCAGCGACATTTCCGTCTCCTGTGGGTCACTGCTGGGTCTACCCACCTAGCAGTCTTGAGAGGATGCAGGCGTTCCTTGAATGCCATGAACCAAACTGCTTGCCTATAGTAATTCCAGCAACAACTTATGATTGTATATTAACCTGTGTTCACCTCGCTGCAAGTTACGGCATACATGGCTAATCTGCCGGGACGTAATTGCAAATATAGAAATATGCAAATTACAAATTTGCGTTATTCCACTCTCCTTATTTACTAAAAATAATCAATCCCCAAAGTGTAGGAAATGTTCCATTAGTTTTGGCCTATGGCAATAAAGCTATTGATATTCATAAAAAGAGCAGGTCAAATGAAGGTTTGTTTTTTTTCCCTCCTGCAGGTATGGTCATGTCCTCCAGCTCCTTCAAGAAGATGCTGCGAGCAGCCTGACGCTCCTCATGAAGCACGTGAAGATCTTCCTGTCCCGGCAGAGAGTTCAAACGTCTTCGGAGCTCCGTATCTTTTCACCAGTCCACATCGAGCTTTCTGTCTTATTTCCATAACCCAACAGACACTTCATGGTTATACTTCCTTTTATTCAGTGTGAAGTACATTTCAGACTACCCGTCATAATCAAATGCCTCAGTGACATTTAAGCTCCTTTTATTTTGGAGGCTCCCATGCGGTGATCACATTGTTATGAGTCATAAATGGCAACTTTCTGACAAATGGCAAGTCTTAGTGGACTTGGTCAAAACATGCAAATTGATGCACAATGGGAATAGGTTGCCTGATTTATGTGTTTTTGTTATGTGTTTATCCTCATTCCCTTTATGTTTTTGTGTTACTGTAGACGAAAACAATGTTTTCCGTGGGGCTTTGCGTAAATTATAATTCTGTGTGGTTGAAAGTAAAGTTTTGGCAGTACGTTACTGATGGATGAGGCAGTCAGTCACTGTCAGAGATGTTTAGCTGTTTGGTATGGGCACTTTTTATCAGCACTTTTGTCGTCTTATTACATGACGTAGTGAGAAAAAACATATTGCACATGATTAAAGCTCCTGTATGTCAACAGCTCAATGTGTGACTGTACGATAACCGAGCCGGTATCTGAACACCTAGGCAAACTTTTGTTGAAAACAAACATATACGAAAAGTGAGGCGCACAAAAACCGAGGTGCTATTGTGTTGGTTTTGTTTGTGAATGAATAGCTCATTTGATTCCTACCTTATATTTTCTTTGTACCAAATAATGCTGATTTTACATGCTTCAAATCCCAAACAGAGGCTTAAAGTGCTTGTTCATCAGAGGCAACCACTCTAAAAATGTCTCTTTGGAACTGAGCCAGGACCTGCATATCACTAATTTGCTTCCATCAGGTTCTGATTGAGTTGGCATCGTCAGATTCCACAATAGCTTCACCATAAATAGAAATGTGCGAAGTTGGGAGAGTGGCCGTGCCAGCAATCTGAGGGTTCAATCCCCACCTTCTGCCATCCTAGTCACGTCCGCTGTGTCCTTGAGCAAGACACTTCACCCTTGCTCCTGATGGGCCTGGTTAGCGCCATGCATGGCAGCTCCCGCCATCAGTGTGTGAATGTGTGTGTGTGAATGGGTGAATGTGGAAATAGTGTCAAAGCGCTTTGAGTTCCTTAAAAAAAAAGGTAGAAAAGCGCTATACAAGTACAACCCATTTACCATTTACCATTCACCTTTCATGAGAACAAGCTTTATTTTTGAAGGATTTTGTTGCAACCTTTGTCGTCCTCATCACTTCTGGCTTGATGTAGGGTTCACAATGCATATAATAAATAAATAAATGATAAATGGGTTATACTTGTATAGCGCTTTTCTACCTTCAAGGTACTCAAAGCGCTTTGACACTATTTCCACATTCACCCATTCACACACACATTCACACGCATATCTAATAGACCTCTTAGTGAATGAAGTACCTTGATTTAATTTCTTACCTTATTCACTCATCTGTAAAGTTCTGCACCATTCACTGCTTACCAGTGTGTGGAAAATAAACATTCAGTCCTAATACTAAAATTCTGCAGCGTTGAAGTCCAGCCCTCAAAACATACAGTACAGGCCAAACATTTGGACAAACCTTCTCATTCAATGCGTTTTCTTTATTTTCATGACTATTTACATTGTAGATTGTCACTGAAGGCATCAAAACTATGAATGAACACATGTGGAGTTATGTAGTTAACAAAAAAAGGTGAAATAACTGAAAACACGTTTTATATTCTAGTTTCTTCAAAATAGCCACCCTTTGCTCTGATTACTGCTTTGCACACTCTTGGCCTTCTCTCGATGAGCTTCAAGAGGTAGTCACCTGAAATGGTTTTCACTTCACAGGTGTGCCTTATCAGTGTTGATTAGTGGAATTTCTTGCTTTATCAATGGGGTTGGGACCATCAGTCGTGTTGTGAATGAGAAGGTGTGTCCAAACCTTTGGCCTGTACTGTACAGTTCAAGTGCACTCCAGCTACCTCAAAAATCCTGAAACTATTGCATCCTTTACTCTGCACTGCAGTCGTTCGGCTTGAAGACTATCCAGGCCACGACTGGCTGGCGTCAACCGTGTTCCTGATAATGGCAGGAAACTGGCGGCGGTGTTTGAGTGTGCTTGTCAAGCTGTCGTCTCTGCTCAGCTCTGCCCTCATCTGGCCGGCCAGGACACATGCATCTGTAAGTTAAAGTGCCCATGTAATAGTATTTGTCTACAATTTCAAATAATGTATTGGAAGTGTGTTGTCCAAAATCTGGCATTGGTGCTGGAATTTAGACCGTTAAAAGTGTTTTTAGTGAGCCCTACTGGGATGCAGCTTTAATGCTAATGAGCTGTGTATGTCTCCAAGAAGTGCTATTGTACACTTGCTATGCTACGTTATAGATGCCATATATCAATCAAAGCAGGGGTTCTAAACCTTTTTGACCTCGGGGCCCAACTTTTCTACTACAGAGGGCCCCAGAGCCCACTCAACTTTTAGCACTGAATTTATACCGTTATTCTTGATTTTAATCGTATTCCATAATTATATCTAACCTACTTACAGTTTACAACATTGTCTAATGATATAAAGCCATGTGTTAATCACAAAGATGAATAATTATTTAACAAATAATCTTTAGGCTTAGGTCAGCCTTATTAGAAAATATGTACTAACCAAAAATACTGCATAAGAAGGGACTCAATAATAACTGACGAAACATACATTTACATACAAAACCCAAAACCAGTGAAATTGGCACGTTGTGTAAATCGTAAATAAAAACAGAATACAATGATTTGCAAATCGTTTTCAACCTATATTCAATTGAACAGACTGCAAAGACAAGATACTTAACGTTCAAACTGGAAAACTTTATTTTTTGGAAATATTAGCTCATTTAGAATTTGATGCCTGCAAAATGTTTTAAAAAAGCTGGCACAAGTGGCAAAAAGACTGAGAAAGTTGAGGAATGCTCATCAAACACTTATTTGGAAAATCCCACAGGTGCACAGGCTAATTGGGAACAGGTGGGTGCCATGATTAGGTATAAAAGCAGCTTATATGAAATGCTCAGTCATTCACAAACAAGGATGGGTCGAGGGTCACCACTTTGTGAACAAATCCCTGAGCAAATTGTTTAAGAACCTTTCTCAACCAGCTATTGCAAGGAATTCAGTGATTTTACCATTTACGGTCCGTAATATCATCAAAAGGTTCAGAGAATCTGGAGAAATCACTGCACGTAAGCAGCAAACCAACATTGAATGCCCGTGACCTTCGATCCCTCAGGCGGTACTCCATCAAAAACCGACGTTGATGTGTAAAGGATATCACCACATGGGCTCAGGAACACTTCAGAAAACCACTGTCAGTAACGACAGTTCGTCGTCACATCTGTAAGTGCAAGTTAAAACTCTACTATGCAAAGCGAAAGCCATTTATCAACAACACCCAGAAACGCAGCCGGCTTCGCTGGGCTCTGAGCTCATCTAAGATGGACTGATGCAAAGTGGAAAAGTGTTCTGTGGTCTGACGAGTCCACATTTCAAATTGTTTTTGGAAACTGTGGACGTCGTGTCCTCCGGAACAAAGAGGAAAAGAACCATCCGGATTGTTATAGGCGCGAAGTTGAAAAGCCAGCATCTGTGATGGTATTAGGGTGCATTAGTGCCCAAGGCATGGGTAACTTACACATCTGGGAAGGCACCATTAATGTTGAGCGGTACATACAGGTTTTGGAGCAACATATGTTGACATCCAAGCAACGTGTCATGGACGCCCCTGCTTATTTCAGCAAGATTATACAAAGCCATGTGTTATAACAGCGTGGCTTCATAGTAAGAGTGTGGGTACTACAATGGCCTGCCTGTAGTCCAGACCTGTCTCCCATTGAAAATGTGTGGCGCAATATGAAGCCTAAAATACCACAACGGACTGTTGAACAACTTAAGCTGTACATCAAGCAAGAATGGGAAAGAATTCTACCTGAAAATCTTCAAAAATTGGTCTCCTCAGTTCCCAAACGTTTACTGAGTGTTGTTAAAAGGAAAGGCCATGTAACACAGTGGTAAAAATTTCCCTGTGCCAACTTTTTTGCAATATGTTGCTGCCATTAAATTCTAAGTTAATGATTTTTTTGCAAAAATAAATTCAGTGCCTCAGTTTGAACATTAAATATCTTGTCTTTGCAGTCCATTCATTTGACTATAAATTGAAAAGGATTTGCAAATCATTGTATTCTGTTCTTCTTTACGAATTACACAACTTGCCAACTTCCCTGGTTTTGAGTTTTGTACAATAATGTGGTGAGAGAAAAAAAAAAAGTACATTAATAATGAATTACTAAACTGTCAATAAACTTAAAGTCCAAATGAAAATAAAGCTTCCCGACTTTAGTCATAATTTTTGCACTTAACAAACTTCTCTTTAGGTCCTTTTCCCCCAAAAGTTCCACCTTTGGTTCCTCGAATTAGAGGTTCCTACCGGTGTGTGGTTTGTGTTTCCACCGCATTTCACAGTTCAGGGTAGTTTATAAAAATCCGGCTGATGATGTATGGAATAGTGGTTTAGTATATTTCTATACTGATACCATGTAAATAAACAGACAATATTAGGTCACAGTTATTTTACTAAAAATTAAGTAAATGAAATGCAAAGCAAGAATATACAAAAACGATGTGATTTAAAACATTAAGTGTACCGAATGGCTCATAAAATGTCCGGGTTTTGTCAGCAATGTCCAACAGTCAGAACGTTGTCCTCTCAATAAATTATGAATTCACGAGAGTCAGGTGGTTCCTTGTGGTCGATTTCAGTTTTAAATGACAATATATAAATAACAAATGTCAGTGTTAATCTCACGCCGACAACACAAAACACATTGGCTTTAACGTTAGCTTGTTAGCAATAGCATTCCGTTTACTCCGGTTGACGCTAAAAACTACACAAATGGAATTCACTGATGACTTTTACAACATGTAATAAAGTAAATAGTGAATATTTGATGTTATTTACCTTTGTTCCATTTGTGTACTGTCCCTCATTGCCTCCTTGGCTGGTGCAGGCTCCGGGGACTGCTGTCTAGTGGTCTGACATTCCCGGGCAGAGACCTCGCTGAGGGTGTAAGATTTTTTAATTCAACTTTTTTTTAAAATTTGTTGTCCGGGGGCTTCTATGCCCCCTGGTAGGGTCTCCCAAGACAAACAGGTCCTAGGTGAGGGATCAGACAAAAAGGCAGCTCGAAGACCTTTATGGAAATTAACAATCGAAGACCTTGATTTCCCCTGCTCTGACGCGGGTCACCGGAACTCCCCTCTGGAGCTCCCCTCTGGAGCCAGGCCCGGATGAGGGGCATGATGGCGAGCGCCTGGTGGCCGGGCCTGTCCCCCTGGTGCCCAAAGAGGGAACATGGGTCCACCCTCCAATGGGCTCACCACTTATAGGAGGGGCCATAGAGGTCGGGTGCAATGTGAGTTGGGCGGAAGCCGAAGTCAGGCCACTTGGCTGTCCGATCCTCGGCTACATAAGCTCGCTCTTGGGACGTGGAACGTCACCTCGCTGGGGGGGAAGGAGCCAGAGCTGGTGCGCAAGGGGGAGAAGTTACGGCTAGATATATCAGAATCACTTCAATGCACAGCAAGGACTCTGGAACCAGTTCTCTTAAGAGGGGCTGGACTGTCTTCCACTCTGGCGTTGCTAGCAGTGAGAGGCGACGGGCTGGCAATTCTTGTTTCCCCCGGCTCAAAGCCTGCACGTTGGACTTTAACCCAGTAGACGAGAGGGTAGTTTCCTTCCACCTTTGGGTATGGGGACGGTTCCTGACTGTTGTTTGTGCTTACACACCAAACAGCAGCTCAGAGTACCCTCTCTTTTTAGATTCCCTTGAGGGAGTACTGGAGAGTGCTCCCTCAGGTGATACCCTTGTTCTGCTGGGGGACTTCAACGCTCATGTTGGCAACGACAGTGAAACCTGGAGAGGCGTGATTGGGAAGAATGGCCACCCGGATCTTGCCCCGAGTGGTGTTTTGTTATTGGAATTTTGGCTCGTCACGGATTGTCCATAACAAACACCATGTTCAAACATAAGGGTGTTCATATGTGCACTTGGCACCAGGACACCCTCGGCCGCAGTTCCATGATCGACTTTGTAGTTGTGTTATTGGATTTGCGGTCTCATGTTTTGGACACTCGGGTGAAGAGAGGGGCGGAACTTTCTACCGATCACCACTTGGTAGTGAGCTGGCTCCGATGGTGGGGGATGATGCCGGACAGACCTGGCAGGCCCAAACCCATTGTGAGGGTCTTCTGGGAACATCTAGCAGAGTCTCCTGTCAGAGAGAGTTTCAATTCCCATCTAGCTAGGAGGAACTCCGTAAGGTTCCTGAAGAAATAAATCTTCCCAGGCAGTTTTTGGTGGAAACACAGGGGGGACTTTATTTACCTGGGTAAGTGGGAAAGTTCCTGAAAAAGTTCCTGCGGTAGAAAAGTCTTCTTCTGTTTGTTTGAGATTGCCATTACTGCCACAAGTGGTATTACAACTGATTACCGCTGTGGCCCGTACGGACCACAACTGAGAAACATATTTTTTGGCAGCCCTGTAGGTAGTGCTCGCTGCTCAACAATGGTCCTTGTGGTTAAGAAACACTGACTTACAGTACAACAACATAACATTAAGGAGTGTGGATGGAGGAAACACACACATTAGCATTTGTATTTAAAGTACTTTCAGAAAATAAAAAAAATTAAACCTATACCATTTTTCCTATGCCACTCATTTACACATGCACACTGATTGTTGCTGTTCAATGAGCAGTAAAAAAAAACCTAATAATAATGAAAAACTCTTGTCATCATTGCAGGTTGTCGTTACTGTGCAAGTGGCCAAGTCGGGGATCCCACCTGTCTACTGGAGCACGGCTCACTATGTAGAGATGCTCCTGAAGGCCGAACTTCCATTGGTCCACTCTGCCTTCAGGATGTCTGGTTTCACTCCATCCCAGGTAACACGATTCTTGTTTTTGTCCCCTGTCTGTCTTCCCATCTCTCTCTCTTTTTGCATGTATCAAACAATAGTGCAAAGAACGTGAAATAGTTAATGGATTGCCATTATTACCCCAGCTGATTTTACAAGTGAGAGCATCCAGACTATTTGCTTATAAAAAGTGGTATTGATCACATTTTCTTTGTGGAGGCTCCTGTTTATTGTCGGATGTACACTCACTGTTTAATACATTAGAAACACCTCGCAATACATTAAATTTGAGGTGAAAAGGGCTGCTGTAAGAACCTTTGACCTCAATTATTTTAGCCTTTTTGTGTAATTTCTCATGTAATCTCTAGATTACTATTGCAACAACACATAATGGGTAATAAATGATAAATGGGTTGTACTTGTATAGCGCTTTTCTACCTTCAAGGTACTCAAAGCGCTTTGACAGTATTTCCACATTTACCCATTCACACACACATTCACACACTGATGGCGGGAGCTGCCATGCAAGGCGCTAACCAGCAGCCATCAGAGGCAAAGGGTGAAGTGTCTTGCCCAAGGACACAACGGACATGACTAGGAAGGTAGAAGGTGGGAATTGAACCCCAGTAACCAGCAACACTCCGATTGCTGGCACAGCCACTCTACCAACTTCGCCACGCCGCATGAGTGTGTTGTTGCAATAGTAATCAATGTTGTGGGCTCTGTACCGAGGATGTCGTTGTGGCTTGTGCAGCCCTTTGAGACACTTGTGATTTAGGGCTATATAAATAAACATTGATAAACATTGATTGATCATCAGTAGGGTAATAGTAACCTGTCTCACGACGAGGAACGTGAGTTGGGTTTACACTCGGGGTGTCAAGCTCATTTTAGCTCAGGGGCCGCATGGAGGAAATCTATTTTTACACAGGCTAGACTGGTGAAATCATGGCATTAAAACTTAACATAAAGACCACTTTAGATTGTTTTCTTTGTTTTACTTTGCCCCAAAATAGAACAAACACATTCTGAAAATCCTCTTGGAAAAACACTTCAAGTTCGTTGAAAATTCTGAGCAAAAAAATGGTGCAGTTTCAAAAACCACGTGAAGACCACAATAAACCTGGACTTTGTGTCAGTGTATTTACAAAGCCATTAAACTTTAAGCACATCCTGTTTAGGATTCTCATGTTGGCAGTTCAACATTAAAAACGTCTAGAAAGGCAATCAAAGTGTTTCCTCAAACTGCCGCATTGGTGAAATCCGCAACTGCCACAACAGATTAATTTATCTTCATTCAAATATTAAAATCTTAATACACACAAAACAATTATCAAAATGACACCATAGCCAAAACCAAGGTAACATAACTACGAACTTAACCAATGCAAAAATGGTAGATTTAACCATGAACAAAAATAGAACAAACACAATAAATGTAGAAAAACACAATTTTACAATGGAGTTCAGAGTGCACATTGTGCATTCAACCAATTACATGCACTGCATGGAACTCTAACTAAAAAGATGATAGTCAAGTTGACATAAGTCTTTGCATCTTACAGTTTCGTTATTTTAGCCGTTGAGTGGATAATTTACAAAGAAAGAAGGTATTGTGCATCCATACTGCCGCCATCTGCTGCCAGGAGCAGCTGATTGCTTACATCTGCACTGATTGGAGTAGCGGCAGCCAATCCAGACGTCGCTTAAAATCAGCTGACATGTCAGCTTTAAACACTGTCATGTGTGATGTGGGTTACACTTGAATTGCTATCTCTCTAGGTCGTTCTCAGACGAGCCTTCCATCGTTGTCTCCAGTCATCCTGGTTCTCCATACATCGGGCCAGCTTGTTGGTGCTTTGTGCTCCCGCATCATTCTTGAGTACATCCACATATGTTACAGTGGGACGTCCTCGTGACCGGTGCCCATGTGTTGGCTCCCACAGTACCAGTTTGCTGGTTGGCAGCTACTGGTGTCTTTGGCAGTGTCCTGCTAGTCTCATTCTCCTGGCTGCTATTTTGTCACTTACCCTGTGTATTCCATCAAACAGATTCTCGTTGGTAACGTGTACATGTGTGCTGATGTTGACCATTCTGGTGTAGCACCCATCTAGAGACTTATGCAGGGTTGGCTTCAGGGTCCAGCATTCACTGCCATATAGGAGAACAGATAGAAGAAGCTGAGTTTGATTTGTCAGGGGAGATTGTAGTTCCACACACTGGCCTTACCGTGTTCTGCTTGGATGTTATAGGTGATCACTTCAGTTTTCTTGGCATTCAGCCGAAGGCCAACCTTGGCGCATTCTGACTCCACTCTGCTCAAGAGCTCCTGTGCTTGCTCCATGTGGTTTGAGAGCAGGCTGATGTCGTAGCTATTGCGGCATTTAGAATGGCAGTTTTTTTTTTCATTAAAAAAAATGCAGCTAGTTTTTATATGTAGCAAACTGAACTCCATGTGAGCAAGCATTGGGCGATAGACGCAGAAAAACTCCCCTTAGGGAAGAAAAAGAAAGGAAAGAACCCAGGCATTGTGAGTAGCCGTCTGTCTTGACCAGTTGGGTTGGGATACATGGTCAGAGTAGAGAGACACAGGGTAACCTGAGATAGGGAATGGTTAAAAGTCCAAAAAGCGTAGGATGAGGCAGAGCCCATTTTATTCCACCCCTGTACTATAATGAATATATTTTTGTAATATCATACACTTTACTCTAATTGTTACACTGTCTACTTTATAAACACCAACTGCTTGTACTGTTTCTCAAACTGGCTCATTGTAGTACATTGTTTAAGTTTATTTCCATAGTTTAATTCCACATACAGATATACTAAATGCTTTTATTGTCGTCCGTACATACAAATGCCCTCGATGCCTTTGTAACCATTTGCGTCCCCAGGAAATACAATTTATGAATGCATGAAAAAATGTACTGTAAAATAAATGTTTTGATGAGGCAAACTGTCTTGCACATTAGTTGGAATGCATAGTAAATTAATTCACTTTTATAAGATTCATTTAAACCAATTTGCACCGTAAAAAGATGGCTTTCTAAAATGTTACATTAAATACAATAATTACAATCCTTCAGAAATGTTTTTTTTTTACGTATGTGCGGTAATCCTTATCCCAACTATATATTATTTAATTTGAAATTTCAAATTTTTCACTCAGTCCTGTTACCCTAACACTTTACCAGCCCACTCTAAAACATTGTCACACATGGCATCATTCAGATTCTCTGCAGGCCATGAGAAGTTTAAAAGTAACTCCACACATGTATTTTTCTGTATATTCCAACTATGACTGCATTTGTTTAAATCTCAGCACAGTCCTATTACTGTACCTAAATTATTTTTGTTTATAAAACAATCTATTGTTGAATCACTGTAATGTGCTTAGTATCAATATACTATTAGCATAAATGTCATGTGGTTTCATGTATTTGCTAATCCTATGCCAACAACTCACTTATGTTTTTTCAGTCTTGTTACTCAATGCGCCATCTTTGGCTTAGGAACCTTGTACAAAATGAAATTGTACAAGGGGCCAATACACATTTTTGAGTATTTCAATATGTATATTACCATATTTTATGTTGAAAAAATATGTTATTAGTAACAAGCAAATGGCCCTAAAGACTGGACTGAAGTAGAATAAATATTTTTTTAATTCTGATGCCAAAGGACTACAGTGCATTTTGGCTTTGAAATACCCCAAATGGCGTGAAGTCTTTTTTTCTCGCTCTTTCTGACGTCAAGCTATTTTGTTTCCCCTCCTTAAAACGTGAGTAAGGCATCCTTTGTGGTTCCATGGCAGGAGAGGTTCACGCGACGCTCAGTGATTTGCATCTCAGACGCGGAGCAGAAGAGTTAGCATTCCGCTCGTCTTCATGCTCTTCAAGGTGATGATGGCCCCATGAACGCGCACACACACTCCCTCCCCCACACTCCTTTGGAAATGTTTCCGTTAACCTGAGGAGGCGAGTGTGTGTGTGTGTGTGCGTGTGTATGTGTGTGGGCCTCCATCCATCCATCCATCCATCCATCCATCCATCCATCCATTTTGTACCGCTTGTCCCTTTTGGGGTCGCGGGGGTGCTGGAGCCAATAGCCAAGCAAAAGAGAGATTTGTAACTATTAAAATCCATCTTAAGACTGAAAAGCGCATGCTGTGGAGAAAGGTGTTGTTCTTGCTTTTAATCCCAGTCCAAACCGGGACGCTTCTGACACGGACCAGTTCTGGATGTGTGACTTCACTGTACTTGGACTGCTGCGTTTGCATCACTGCTGATTGTCTCTCCTCATCGAGGAAGCCGCCATCTGCTTCACTGTAACTGATCAGTGAGAGCAGGCGGGCCGAGCTTGTTGAGCAGGAAGAGAAATAAACACCAGCAACTTGTCTTCACGTCCCTTAATCCCTGCTCAATATTCAACGCTGCCGCCAGCTAACCCTCCTTCGCCATGTTTCCAGACAGATGATGGAGGCAGTGTCAGCAAAATGCTAAATTAGACTCCAGGCGTGTGTGTTTCTATTGGTGTCCAAACGTCTAATGTGTTTACACATTCTCATGAACACAACTGATTTCAATCTTCTTTTCTTTGGCCCTCCCACAGATGTGCCTTCACTGGCTGGCTCAATGCTTCTGGAACTTTCTGGACTGGCCTGAAATCTGCCACTATGTGTGCACCTGTGTGCTGCTGGGCCCTGACTACCAGGTCTACACCTGTCTGGCCCTCTTCAAACACCTGCAGCCCGACCTCCTGGAGCGCACACAGTCTAGTGAGCTTCAGGTCTTCCTCAAGGTGGGCAACAAAACACCTCTGTATCATTTTACCCCACAGGAAGTCATGTAAATATAATTAACCTGTTTCAGTTTTAAAAATATGAAATATATGTATCATATGGTGATGCTGAAGCCTTATTGATTTTAATCAAACTCAATTTATACATAAAATGCAACATAAAGTGCTTTAAAACTTAAAAACAATGCCCCAATGACCTCCCCCCATCATCAGTCTCACACACACATACACACGCACGCATGCAGTACACCCCTAAACACGATCACAGGAGCCGTCTGCACCAGGAGGTTGCCAGACCACACCCTCTGACACCCCTGGCCCACCCAAAAAGCATAAACAAACATGCCGGTCACTCACACGATTGATTGATTGAAACTTGTATTAGTAGATTGTACAGTACAGTACATATTCCGTACAATTGACCACTAAATGGTAACACCCGAATACGTTTTTCAACTTGTTTAAGTCGGGGTACACGTAAATCAATTCATGGTACAAATATATACTATCAGCATAATACAGTCATCACACAAGTTAATCATCAGAGTATATACATTGAATTGCATTCAATATTGATGTGGCATAGAATGAGAATGAGTTAAGACCTTTGTTGGATCGGAATCTGGGTTTAACATGGGTTGTGGAGCTCCCCCTGGTGTTGTGGTTATGGCGGTCATTTACGTTATGGAAGTAGTTTGACATGTATTTCGGTATCTGGGAAGTGTAGCGGATTTTATAGACTAGGCTCAGTGCAAGCACAGTGCATTGCCACTGCCATGAATGGTAAGATGCTAAAACGTGCAGATCAGCTGAACAAGCGTGCAGCCCAGCCTTTGACTAGCGGTAGTCGTGAGTAGCGATAGTGCTAAGAAGCCTAAAGACACTCCATTGTTTGGTAATGGTTCGCCTTCCTGTTGAACTATGTATACCAGAGGTGCCTAAAAGTGGGTTGAAAGTGGCCTAAAAGATTGATTGTTGTAAAATGTTATTTATCACATTGTTTACTTTCACACGTCCATTAAAGATATGATTCATGTATGATGGCTCAGGTGTGATTCACTACAATAGGGCCAGTCTAACAGCTGCTGATGGTGAGGCAAGCAAGGTTTACTGTTAAAATAAATGTGGCAATAGGCTACATTGAAACACAGGGTAAGGATACACGTCCAGCTCAGAGGTGACTATATATATATGCGTACTAGGTCGCGTTGTGCCGGCGGACGGAGAGGGGAGGGGGTCTTAAACGATGGCATTGTGTGTGTGTGGTCAGGGATAAGGTTAGGTGGGATATAGCCTGTGAAGAAGCAGCCTTAAGTTGGTCATATCTGCTGGGTGCAAGACTGTCCAAAACAGACACCCTATGGAGCAAGATCTTTCTCTTTTTGCCCAAATGGAGAATTCCACAGAATTGATTGAAATGCGCACGAGGGAAAAATATCAGTGTTTTTTTTTTTTGTCAATTCGTATATTTTTAGTTTACTTTTTATTTAAGGTTTTGGACCAGTTTGGATCTTTCTTGGATCTTGAACCGGTCAGCCTCAATTCCCCAATCAAGAATGGATGGAAATAGAAAGAGCTCTGAAATGATTCTCCCGGAATCGGAGGTCTCAAGGTTGGCAAGTATGAGCGATGGCATACTTCCTTGAAATATGGCAATAGCCTTTAATTAAGGCTCAGTTCTGAACCATCTGCATGCTGTGAACACCTCTAGAGTCAAGCATGGTGATGATGATGATGCTGACGACAGACCTCCATAATGAGCAAACAACAATTATTTATTGCGTTGTCCCCACACCAGGACCAAGCTTGCGTGAAACTCTGTATTAGTCGTTCCGGCCAAATATACTGTGAATGAGGCTCGACACTCATTAAGCGTCCCGGCGCGTCTTATCTCTGCAGTGTTAACATCGCTATCAGCCGCCGCCCACTTCCTGTGGCACATCATAGAAGAAATAAAATAGTGCTGTCAAATGATTAAAAAATGTAATCTGATTAATCACACTTTTTCATTATGAGTAATGATGATTAATGGCAGAAAATTACTTGCGCGTGTAATTTAAATGAACTTTTAACACAATGCAATTTTATTATTAGAATGCCATAACGACAAACATGTTTAAATGTTTTATTTGAATGTACGTAATTTTGCTAATAGTTTTATCTAAAGTCACGTCTGCGTTTATTTTGAAGTAAAATTTGCCAGGAAGCACACCAGTTAGTTTCCTCACTCATCTTTGCATGGATGTATGCATTGACCTGATCGCTGAGCTTATAACAGCTGGCCAAAATAAATTGCGCGATTAATCTGCATTTATACATGATTAATGCAATAATGTTTTTATGATTAATCGCATGAGTTAACACGTTAAAATTGACAGCCCTATTTGAAATACATGATATATGTATAACTATTTTTTTTGCCTTTTCAAACAAAATGAATTATAGTTTGCATGTCGCAACCTACCACCACTAATAGATTGCAGTCTTGTGGGAAACACCAAATATAGTTTATCATCATAAATATAGCTATGGCATACTTCCTTGAAATATGGCAATATCCTTTAATTAAGGCTCAGTTCTGAACCATCTGCATGCTGCGAACACCTCTGCAGTCAAGCATGGTGATGATGATGATGCTGACGACAGACCTCCATAATGAGCAAACAACAATTATTTATTGCGTTGTGCCCACACCAGGACCAAGCTTGCGTTAAACTCTGTAATAGTCGTTCCGGCCAAATATACTGTGAATGAGGCTCGACACTCATTAAGCGTCCCGGCGCGTCTTATCTCTGCAGTGTTAACATCGCTATCAGCCGCCGCCCACTTCCTGTGAATAAAAGAACAGTTAGGGAGGCATTATCACAGGACGCGCGCCTAATGATCGCCAACATCTGATATGGCTGCAGGAGACACACTTACACACTGTCGCTGCGAGTGTGTGTGTGTTGGCTTTCTTTGGTGGTGGGGTACAACTCTAGACATCCCACCTTTTCCGGGTAGACATTTCTCTTTTGTGAGGAAATTTTGGCTAGTCCACACAAGAACAATGAAGGGTTGATCTCCTTTCATCCTATTCAAGTGATTGTGTGTGTGTGAGTCTTTAAGCGTGTGCGTGTGTGTGTGTGTGTGTGTGTGTGTGTGTGTGTGTGTGTGTGTGTGTGTGTGTGTGTGTGTGTGTGTGTGCGCGCGTGTGTAACAGAGTTCAACATAGTTCTCATCCTGAATTGAACCATTAACTTTTAGATATTTCAGCTTCTGTGTCTGCCGGCCGTGATCTCCTGGCTCTCATTTTGGTCGGGTGGGGGACAATGCGAAGGGCGTATTTTACGCATACACACACACACACACACACACACACACACACACACACACACACACACACACACACACACACACACACACGCACACACACACAGTCTGTCTCACAAGAAGTGAAATCTATTTTTCATCCAAATTAAAATTTCAAAAGCCAAACGACTTCTTACAGTCGTTTTGCGTCTGTGAGGAGGAGCTTAACTGCTGAAGTATGTGCACTGCTGTGCGAAGTACGTGAGTTGCAGTGTGAAGTGCGAGCTCTGCTGTGGGAGCTCTAGTCTTAGCAATTGGCCAACAGTGCGGTGCAGCTACAGTTTGCTCATTATTTAATTCCTTTGTACTGACAAGCTTTGTACTGACATGCCTGTAGTGCTCCGCATGAACATAGACAATGACACAGACTTCATTTAAAACAGTTGTGCTGTCACATTGTTGCTACAAGTTTAAAGCAACAATTTGTGATAATTTGACAGTAAGCAACAGCTTTAGAATAATGTTGATGCTACACTTGCTGATAATAAAAGGCCTAGAGTATCTGATGTTGTCATGGCAACTCCTATTGTATTCGGTTTAGTGGTCTATAAAATTGGTGGACCAGCCAGGACACAATGGAGTTCTTCCAGTATTAATTGGATTGTCCTCTTTAGCTTAATTTTCCAGTTTGGCCTAAAAAGTCAACTGCACTTCATACCTGTTGAGAGTCAAGTTGATTCACAAGTCAGGCCCGAAAAACATTCTGCATACGTAGACAACCATCTGAACCACATCTGAGCAAGGACTTGGCGATGGAGGCAAGAAAAAACTTCCATCAGAACCCAGGCACTGTGGGGTGGCCGTCTGTCTCTACTAGATTGACAGAGTCGAGGGACAAAAGGTAGATCATGATAACAGGTTAGAGTGGTTAAACAATAGAGGGAGGGATGACAAAACATCGGTGGCCCCAAATAGTAACACCTTGTTTACATTTTGTTTGCAGGAAGAGCCAATTAAGGGATTCAAGTTCTGTGACTATCTGGAGTTTATGGAAGTTCTGGAGAGACGCTACAGGAACATCGTTCTCACCGACATGAAAACTATTGGACACCCCATAGAGTGACAGTGGAGAGGAGAATGCTAATGTTACCATAGATCTTTAGGCTTTAGGCTGGAAATTGCAATTGGGTGGAAACAATTAATGACTTGATCAATCAAGATCAGGAGTAGGATTTAGGCCAGACCTGGGCATTCTGCTGCCCGCGGGCCGCATCCGGCCCTTTGTACGTCCCTGTCCGGCCCGCGTGAGGCCAATTATAAATTACAAAATACATTTAAAAAAGTATCTATTTTGAGTGTGCAATACAACGGTGCTGCTTTTGTTTTGAAAAGCGTTATTTGTATTACTTCCGTGTGGATGTATACTCGTGCGCGCAGCGGCAATCACAAATACAAAATAAATTTAAAAAAAAATCTTTGTCGTGCGTGCAATACAACTGTGCTGCTTTTATTTTGAAAAGTGTTATATGTGCGTATGTCCTGTGAGGGAAGGCGCACAGCGACAAGTGATGCCCGGTTATCCCCGAGACGCTAAAAAGAGAAAAGTTGATGACGAATGGCGTGTTTTAAAAAAGACATGGACTGCCAAGTAAAGGTAAAGCCGTGTGCTTATTTGTGGTACACACGTTGCTGTGTTTAAAGAATATAGTGTAACGACCTGCTGAAGTAGATGTTGTCTTCTTGAGTTGCGTAAATGAGGAGTGAGGAGACGTGCGTGTGGAAGGAACGAGATATGTTGAGCTGTGTTAGTATAGCTTGCTCAATAAAAGTTTAAAAAGAGCGTCAGACTTGGTGTGCACTTCTTCTGGACGCTACAATTGGTGTCAGAAGTAAAACTTTGCGCATACTGCGCCCTTTGTGTGCTACGTCATCGGGAGGTACGTGCCACGTGAGGAGCTCGCCGCAAAGAGAGAGAGAGAGAGAGACAGAGAGAGAGACAGCGTTTACAGGTGCAGCCACGCTGCTTGCCACGGGGGAATTCCGCCCTCAATGAAGACTCCCAGGTTTGATGGCAAGGCGAACTGGGAGGCATTTCATCCCACTTGTGACATCAATTGTAGCGTCCAGAAGAAGTGCACACCAAGTCTGATGCTCTTTTTAAACTTTTATTGAGCATGCTATACTAACACAGCTCAACTTATCTCGTTCTTTCCAAAAGGAAAACCAATCCTCACTCCTCATTTCCGCAACAGCAACGCTTCCTCCTTCTTCGCCAATCACCTTACAGGCGTGCTACGTTCACAACAAAGAGGATGCAGGATAAAGTGACATAAATTGAAATTTTTGTATTGTAATATACATCAGGAAGTGTTGTGTAAGAAAGTGTTAAAAATAAAACCATCAAAAGCCATCTGCTTTTGAATAAAGATAAGGTAGGTTAAATGAAAATATTATTATTATCTATTTTACGGTATATCAAAAATAATGAGCAAAATTTAATTGAAATATTGTCGGTGTGGCCCTCCAGCAGTGCTCGGGTTGCTCATGCGGCCCCCGGTAAAAATTAATTGCCCACCCCTGATTTAGGCCCTGTCTACATTAAGCCGGATAACTCCTTAAACGAATAATTATGTAGCCTAAGCCACACTAACACATCGTTTAAGGTTCCCCTCCTTGGATATTTTTTTACACGGGTAAGTGCGCCGTGTATTTCTTGAATCTCCTGCTCTTAACTGTGTGGATTCATCAATCGTATACAAACTGAGTTCGGAGAGGAAGTGACGCCAGAAAGGCCGCGCCCCACACAGGAAGTGACGTCAGAAAGAACGCGTGACGTCAGAAAGAACGCGCCACAGCGAGCTTCATAACAACCGGTTTCGTAACTCGGAGGTAACCACTGGAAAGATGGAGGCGAGTCATCCAGACATGCCCGTGTTTCTCCTTCTTCTACATGTACAGACACTTGTGGAAATCACACATGAATACCTTAAGAGAAGGAAACGGGCGATTGCAGCTATTTCGGATACTACACATCTCAGACGGCAACATAGCAATGTTGAGTGACGGTTTTGGATAAGGCCTGGAGGAACGATATCTAGATCTCTAGATTGATTGTTGTAAAATGTTATTTATCACATTGTTTACTTTCACACGTCCATTAAAGATATGAATCATGTATGATGGCTCAGTTGTGATTCACTACAATAGGGCCAGTCTAACTGCTGATGGTGAGGCAAGCAAGGTTTACTCTTAAAAGAAATGTGGCAATAGGCTACATTGAAACACAGGGTAAGGATACACGTCCAGCTCAGAGGTGACTATATATATGTATGCGTACTAGGTCTCGTTGTGCCGACGGACGCAGAGGGGAGGGGGTCTTAAACGATGGCATTGTGTGTGTGTGGACAGGGATAAGGTTAGGTGGGATATAGCCTGTGTAAAAGCAGCCTTAAGTTGGTCATATCTGCTGGGTGCAAGACTGTCCAAAACAGACACCCCACAGAGCAAGATCTTTCTCTTTTTGCCCAAATGGAGAATTCCACAGAATTTATTGAAATGCGCACAAGAGAAAAATGTCAGTGTTTTTTTTTTTGTCAATTCGTATATTTTTAGTTTACTTTTTATTTAAGGTTTTGGACCAGTTTGGATCTTTCTTGGATCTTGAACCGGTCAGCCTCAATTCCCCAATCAAGAATGGATGGAATTAGAAAGAGCTCTGAAATTATTCTACGTTCAAAGATTTTTGTATTCCTCCCAACCACAGATCTTGACCAAAATTCCAGATGTGTTGCTGGTACTACTGTTTTGAACACAGTCAGGCGGGGGAGACAAACTCCTCTAAAAAGATGAGTTACGACTGCTAGCTGTCACTAGCAATACAAGCTAACCATTTCTAACCTCTGAGCTTCAAAGCTGTCAAACCCATACAACATGGGAAGACAAAAAGTTTATACTGTAACAAATGCAGAGGAGGTGGGAGAGAGTTGAGAATCAGGTAGTCTCCAAGACATAATAATGATGTTACATAACAGTGACGTTCTGTCAGGGGAGGCAAGTGAGGCAGTGCCTCACATTGCCACCAGGTGGCTTAAACATGAGATGTTAAAAAAACGAAGTAATAAAATAAAATATGTTTTAATATTTATCTTTTGGTCTATGCTTTCTGTGTGATTTTGGTGTGGTTCCTGTATATTTTGATCATTTTCATGATCAAAATCGCGAAAATTCTGTGTTTCCTGATCAAAATAACGCGGCAGACAAGAAGTGAGGCAGACACAGGTGGTGCCTCCATGGCTACACACAAAGTGTATTGTGCGTGTGCGTGCGAGGGGGCGCGTGCTCGTTGCCATGGGAAAAGGCAGGCCTTGAGGCAGCAAGTACCTCTGCCTCAAGGTAGGGGGCGATATATCAAAAGTTTATGAACTGCCAACACCTGTTAACCCTTAAGAAGTAGAAGAAGAAAACAACGGGCAACAACTGCTATGCTTCCCTCAAACTGTGACGCTTTTTCGCCCTAAAAATGGAGGATTTGATTAAATAAGGATTTTTTCAAGACTGGACTTTCAATCAAAGCAAGAAGTCATTAATACTGGGAAACCAACGCCAGAGCTGCCAGATTGGATTCAAAGGTGTGTGGTCCGAGGACAGAAAATAACTTGCTCATTTCAGAAGGATTGGTATACTGGAAAATAATCGCTTTGTGGCTGTGCTACAAAAAACGTCTTTATTTATTTCCCTGCCTTTTATTCTCAACGAGTGACCGTGTTTGGACCCAAATGGGATATACTGAGGTGGCCACTTGTCCAGGGTGTACCCTGCCTTCCGCCCGAATGCAGCTGAGATAGGCTCCAGCATCCCCTGTAACCCAGAGAGGGACAAGCGGTAGAAAATGGATGGGATGGATCTGAAAAACCTGCCAAGAAGCCTCGAAAACATGAAAGCTCTTCTGCCCACATTCAAGGTCAGATTTATGTAAAAACGTTTGGAATATCACATATTGATCTGGCTCTAAATGAGACTAAATATCAGCATCCACAATGCCAATGTAAAGGAACATGGTGACATATTAAAAGACCTGATAAACACCACTTGCTTTTTGGGGAAACAGGAGCTTGCATTTCGTGGCAATTATCTCAATTGAGAAAGAAAGACTTTTAAAACTCAAATAAAAAGAGAAAAAGGAGGACTTCTACAACAAAGTCATAGAGATCTTCTTCCAGAAGGAAAGACGAATGGACTTCATTTACAAGTAAAGGTAAGATATACTGTCTAGTGCAGGGGTCCACAAACTACGGCCCGCGGGCCTGATGTGGACCGCCAACGTCCAAAATCCGGCCCGCGGAAAGTCCCAATTATTGATTGTTTTTTATTTATTTATTTTTAAATTTTTTAAATGTGTCCTTTCTAATCCATTTTCCACCGCCTGTTACTCTCGGTGTCTCCTGGCCGCTCAGGCATATCATATTGTCTAAAAATGCATTTTCCCATCGATAAGTGATATGTGTATATATATACGCATACAGCCCGGCCCCCAGCCAAATTGATTCAACCCAATGTGGCCCCCAAGTCAAAAAGTTGTCTGCTCTGCAGTGGTTGTGTTAATTCTGTGCTAAGTGTGTTGAAATGTTTTATTCTAGCATCAAACTGTGTGTTTTTGTGATTTTGAGCCGATGCCATTGTGTCATACTGTCATGTTTGTAAATCGGACTTGTGAGTCAGTGACTTAGCATCATACTGTTTGTTTGTAAATCTGACTAGTGGGTCAGTGCCTCCACAACCTCAAACCTCACTGCACGTCACTGTTACATAACATAGGAGCTAGGCTGAACGAAGTGTTTGCTGTGCTGAATAAACAGCACAAGGACATGAAATACTTAAGGAGGTGAGTAATGATACAAGAACACTCAATGAGGATGCACTGGAAGGGAAAGTGATTGGAGTAGAAGAGAAAGTGAATGTTTTTAAGAAGCAGAATGATGAAAAAGAATCACATTCTCAAATGATGTGTCAGATTCAGGAAGTAGTCTGTCCACATGAACAGTGTAATTGTGACAGGCCTACAGAAAACCCGCATGCCTAATGGCATAACAGATAACAGGGGAGGAGGACAAGACGCTGCTGCTTCCGCAGTGCAACAGGTGGCCAACTTTCTGCAATCAAAGGGGATGTATGTGGATGTCAACACATCAAAACATGCATTCCAATGTCTAGCAGGAAAAATATCACCCCTGTCATCATCAAGGTTTGCCAACAGAAAAGCAAGGCGGCTTTCCTGATGGATAGAGTCAAGCTTCAAGTAGCAAACTCAGTAAAAGGCATGGAGGAGGAGTAGGGTTAAATACAATCTTTGTTTATTCCTATTTCTTTTCAGATATTTTAAATTGTGCAAATGGAACCACATGCGATTCCTTAATGTAACTTGTTAAACATCTCTCAAACAAATCATATCCATTTAATCATAAGTCCTTAGAGTGAAGTGTTTGAAGGCCCAGGTGACACCAACCGTTATTGTAGGTTTTCAGATCATTTTTAGCCCGGATGATCATATCCAATTAGTCAGAAATCTAAGAACAGTAGGATGTGTTTACAATCTGCAATAATGTATCTCATAGGACGACTTGTATCTTTTCCACTCAAGGTACGTGTAGGGTATTTTGTCGAGCTGTAAAGGTAGTTCCTCCCCTACAGAGACATTAATTCCAGGACACGTAAGAGAGTGCCGCTCTAGAATGAAAGATGCATGAGGATGGTTGTATCACGGTGATAAAGCCTCATTAGAAACCATGACGCCCCTTCATGTCTCTCATCCCAAACGCTGAAGGCCTGAAATGAGCTCACAACATTCCCTCCCCTCTCATCATCTCAGGTCAGAACCAGGAAGGCGGAGTGGTTAACAGCAAGAGGTTCGTTCCTGCTCAGCGTTTTTCTGTCGAGGGTGTTTGGTCACAGCGCAGTGGACATGAAATTTAAGCTGCATCAGTAATTAACGTTGACTCATCCAGCAGACAACATGTGGCGTGTATAAATTATTTCCTGCCAGGTAATGTGATTCTTCTTAATTATGACCTCTGCAGAAGAAGTGTTCAATCACATTACTCTACACTTGTTGTCACAGTTACAATGGCGGCATGTTGTGTGTGACTTGCTATGAAATGCTGCGATTAACAAGCATTTCAGCTGAGTGACATTATCTACTAGCATTGGCACACAATTGCCAATGGCCTCATTAATATCAATTTTCCTTGCCTTTTCAGCGCTGGGTTTTGTGTTTCCTCGGCAACGGGAATGCTGATGGTCTGCCTCCCATTGTGGTGGCATGTAGAGTTTGTTTGTCACATTGACTACTGTGACATTGACTGAATTATTGCTGCTATAACTGAAAATAGATAGGATGGATAACTGATAGACTGAGCAGTGCATTTAAAGCCAGCACAACACAAAATGTCAGGGTGACAACAACAACACGGTTGATATGTTAACAAACACATGTCAAATGAAGGATTCTCTGTCCATCATCTGTCTTTGCAGCGCGATTGCCTCCCTCAATTAGCATTAACCATTTGTGCGTAACTGTGCCAGTTTGAACGCATGTTCCAGACATGAAAAATACAGACGCAAAACATAAGCCGCTGAACCGTTTTAGTCTTGATAAATCACATTGCAAGTGCTAAATTATTTTATATTTGCATCTCCTTGCAGTAATGTAGGCGTTCTAATAATCAGCATATATTCTGCATATACATGAAGACAGACATGCTAAATGGATTGCACGCTCTATTTTGCTCATTTAATATAGGTAAACCTTGCATAGATCAGGCCCTAAATGTGCGTCAACTGTGCCCTGTTAGTGGTATTTTCCAGCAGCACGGTGGAACAGGGGTTAGTGCATGTGCCTCACAAAACGAAGGTCCTGAGTAGTCCTGAGTTTAATCCCGGGCTCGGGATCGTTCTGTGTGGAGTTTGCATGTTCTTCCCGTGACTGCGTGGGTTCCCTCCGGGTACTCCGGCTTCCTCCCACCTCCAAAGACATGCACCTGGGGATAGGTTGATTGGCAACACTAAATTGGCCCTAGTGTGTGAATGTGAGTGTGAATGTTGTCTGTCTATCTGTGTTGGCCCTGCGATGAGGTGGCGACTTGTCCAGGGTGTACCCCGCCTTCCGCCCGATTGTAGCTGAGATAGGCTGCAGCGCCCCCCGCGACCCCGAAGGGAATAAGCGGTAGAAAATGGATGGAATATAGGTAAACCTTGCATAGATCAGGCCCTGAATGTGCGTCAACTGTGCCCTGTTAGGGGTGTTTTCCAGAGGTGGGACCAAGTCATTGTTTTGCAAGTCACAAGTAAGTCTCAAGTCTTTGCCCTCAAGTCTCGAGTCAAGTCCCGAGTCAAGACAGGCAAGTCCTGAGTCAAGTCCAAAGTCAAGACTGGAAAGTCTCAAGTCAAGTCCCAAGTCCTGCATTTTGAGTTTCGAGTCCTTTCAAGTCCTTTTAACCACAGACTAATATATTTACACAGATTGCGTATGCTTTTAAAACGCTGTATTTAATTATTAAAACAAGGGCATTTGAAATTGCAGGAAAAAAAAATAGTGCTGACATTGCACTTCATAATAGCACTATTAACCAGTCATTTTAAACATTTAACTCATTTCTTTACAGAATAAACACATTTAAAAAATAAGTGCAACTGTACTTATTTGCACAAAAGTGTTAACATTGTATTTCCATGGCATATTGCATTGTAACTAGTTCCACAGCAGTTTCTATCCTGTTCTTACCTTATCTCATTGATCTTATCTCATACTGTATGTGTGTTGATGTGTGCGTACACATGAACAACATAACAAATACATGAACACAACAATGAACAGAGTTGTACTTTTTAGATGTCAGGGCCCTATGCAATATGTACACATATGGGGATAGGTTGATTGGCAACACTAAATTGGCCCTAGTGTGTGAAAGTGAGTGTGAATGTTGTCTGTCTATCTGTGTTGGCCCTGCGATGAGGTGGCGACTTGTCCAGGGTGTACCCCGCCTTCCGCCCGATTGTAGCTGAGATAGGCTCCAGCGCCCCCCGCGACCCCAAAAGGGACAAGCGGTAGAAAATGGATGGATGGATTTTAAAGGCCTACTGAAATGAATTTTTTTTATTTAAACGGGGATAGCAGATCCATTCTATGTGTCATACTTGATCATTTTGCGATATTGCCATATTTTTGCTGAAAGGATTTAGTATAGAACAACGTCGATAAAGTTCGCAACTTTTGGTCTCTGATAAAAAAAAACCTTGCCCCTACCAGAAGTAGCGTGACGTTGTCAGTTGTTCACTCCCTCATATTTTCCTATTGTTTTCAACGCAGCTAGAGCTATTCGGACCGAGAAAGCGACGATTACCCCATTAATTTGAGCGAGGATGAAAGATTTGTGGATGAGGCACGTTAGAGTGACGGACTAGAATGCGGTGAAATACATATTTTTTTTCGCTCTGACCGTAACTTAGGTACAAGCTGGCTCATTGGATTCCACACTCTCTCCTTTTTCTATTGTGGATCACGGATTTGTATTTTAAACCACCTCGGATACTATATCCTCTTGAAAATGAGAGTCGAGAACGTGAAATGGACATTCACAGTGACTTTTATCTCCACGACAATACATCGACGAAGCTCTTTAGCATGAGCTAACGTGTTAGCATCTGTCTCAAATGCAGATAGAAACAAAATAAATAAATCCCTGACTGGAAGGATAGACATAAGATCAACAATACTATTAAACCATGTACATGTAACTACACGGTTAATAGATCTCAGCCTGGCAAAGCTTAACAATGCTGTTGCTAACGATGCTAAGGCTAACTTAGCAACCGGACCTCACAGAGCTATGATAAAAACATTAGCGCTCCACCTACGCCAGCCAGCCCTCATCTGCTCTGCTCATCAACACCCGTGCTCACCTGCGTTCCAGCGATCGACGGCGCGACGAAGGACTTCACCCGATCATCCGTGCGGTGGCCGCGGCTAGCATCGGCTAGGCGTCTGCTATCCAAGTAAGTAGTCCTTGTTGTGTTGCTACAGCCAGCCGCTAATACACCGATCCCACCTACAACGTTCTTCTTTACAGCCTCCATTGTTCATTAAACAAAATGCAAAAGATTCACCAACACAGATGTCCAGAATACTGTGGAATTATGAAATGAAAACAGAGCTTTTTTGTATTGTATTCAATGGGGAAGGCATACCTCTGTTCCCCGGGCTACGTCACGCGCATACGTCATCCTCCAAAGGCTTTTTCAACCGGAAGTTTGGCGGGAAATTTAAAATTGCACTTTATAAGTTAACCCGGCCGTATTGGCATGTGTTGCAATGTTAAGATTTCATCATTGATATATAAACTATCAGACTGCGTGGTTGGTAGTAGTGGGTTTCAGTAGGCCTTTAACTGACCTTTATTTGACTATGTTTGTCTTTTTGTAGGTGGCTAAAATATGCGGTGCTGCTGAGCGCCGTCTAACGTTACGTTACTGTGTGTGAAACATTGACTAACGTAACGTTATGTGTGTGACAATGACGTGCAGTCACTAGAGGCAGGTGAGGCGGGGCCTCACCTGCCATCATGGAAAGAAAAAAAATGTATAAAGAAAAAAAAATTGTTATATGTATCCAGTGATTATACTATAAAGTTATTTTCCATTTAACTTCACCAGTTTTGGATTATTTTTATTCAAAATCGCTGAATTTTTACATTTGCCGTTCAAATACTGAGAAGAGACGGTGCGGTGATCAGCAGTGCCTCAACATGGATTGCGGACTCGGCTAACTGCTGGCCTGCTGTGCAGTGAGACCGTATTGCTATATGAATTATATTATGCATTTCCATAGTATCGTTAGCTGAGGTATATAATGTACAGTGTATTTTGTCAACAATTGTATGTGTGTAACTTATTTCTTGTGCTGAGCAATTATAAAACGGCTGCGAAGACGCACTGTGTGAGGCTCGAAGTAATCCCGCCTCCTGGTGGTAGAGAATGCAACCCCCGCCGTAGAATGCACCCCCTGACGGGAGTGTTATATCAACTAAAGCCCACACTTAAACTTTCCACATGCAAGATTGAATCTATTTAAAAAAGTTATTTAATAAGAAGCCAAAAAGTGCAAAAACAATAATGTTTGTGTTGGAGGAGTTGTGAATGACAGCTGGGCCACAACATTAGGTACACCTGCAGACTGCAGCACGGATTTCATATTTCATTCATTCACAACTCCTCCAACACGAACATTATTGTTTTTGCACTTTTTGGCTTCTTATTGAGCTGCTGCATTTTTTGGTTGGGTAGTTTATTTCTTTTGAGTAACGTATGTCTGCTCTTAGTGGGACTGTGCCGAAAATGAAATTTCAGTTCTTATGTGTCTTGTACATGTTAAAGAATGGAGAACAATAAAGCATCTTGAATCTTGAAGATGTCTATGGTTTTAACGTCAGCAGTGAGTTTACAGCCTCACTGATTTAACTACACAGCAAATAAAAGTTACGTTACTTAGCCAATAAACGTTAGCTTACATTCTAAACTTACCGTTCTGTATGCAACTTCCAATGTCGAAAGAAGTTGGAAGTTGTTGCAATTAGTTTTTCGTTGACCAAGTCGTAGTTTTGATACCCGAACGAAACTATCTTTGGCGTCACTTTTCCTCACTGGCGCATTGTTTGAGAGCTATTCTTCGTTGGTTGTTCTGCAATTTGATTGGATGAGTGCCGTGGGACGAAAACAACATGGATCTAAATTGATTGGCTATTGTACTGACAGACACACACGCTGACAAAGCGCACACTCCCTGACAGACACACAGACAGACACTTTGGAAGATATGGAGCGCTCCCGAATAACTTTTTAATCGTTGGGTTTTGGGGAAAGTAGCAAGTCATGTCAAGTCAAAAGGCTCAAGTCCAAGTGAAGTCACAAGTCATTGATGTTAAAGTCTAAGTCGAGTTGAAAGTCTCGTTACATTTTGTCAAGTCGAGTCTAAAGTCATCAAATTCATGACTCGAGTCTGACTCGAGTCCAAGTCATGTGACTCGAGTCCACACCTCTGGTATTTTCTGTTAGTGAAGACTTTCCCCAAGTTTGACCTAGGGTTTCCAAATGGAACACCTTAGATCAGGGGTGGGCAAACTTTTTGGCTCAAGGGCCTTTGACATTTGACAGAGGGGGCCCATGATGCATTTCAAAGCATATCATATCTGTTGGAACTAAGGCCCCGTTTACACTAAGTATAAGGTTATCCAGGGTAAATCACACCTAACCTTATCCGTGTCCACATACAACAATGCCACCGTTTAAGACCCCTCCCCCCCTCCGTCCGCCAGCGCAACGCGACCTCGTACGCATGCGCGGAAAATGCGCACGTCATAGTCACATCCAGTGTTGCTTTGTGTGCAAGTTCTTAAATGTAACTTATCTGAACAATATCCAGTGTTGTGGTATTTCAATTAACTGGAATCCACTGTGCTGTGGGGCCTTATTGTAGTGAATCACACCTGAGACATCATAAATTAATTACATCTTTATTGGACACGAAAGTACCCAATGTGATAAAGAACATTTTACATCTATCAATCTCGGGGTCTAGATATCTGGTCAGGACACTCCTCACTCTTTTGCCTTCACGTTCATTGTCCATTCATTTTTGGTGAGTTTGTTGAGATGGTGAGCTTTTTGCCATCTCTTAACTAATTCCTTATCATTCCTCAAGCATATTCGAAAATGATTATTGCTAATACATCTTCAAAATAATACACTCAACCCTCACTCTGGGGGGATGGCTTGGCTCGGTTGGGAGAGCGGCCGTGCCAGCAACCTGAGGGTTCCTGGTTTGATCCCTAGCGTCATCCATCCTAATCACATTCGTTGTGTCCTTGGGCAAGACCCTTCACCCTTGCTCCTGATGGGTCGTGGTTCAGGCCTTGCATTACAGCTCCCGCCATCAGTGTGTGAATGTGGAAATAGTGTCAAAGCGCTTTGAGTACCTTGAAGGTAGAGAAGCGCTATAGAAGTATAACCCATTTACTCTTGTTTAATATCCTGTAGGTACATTTTTATTTAGGAGAAGTTATTCCTATTAACTCTCCATTATTAGATCCTATATCCAATATTAGCTTATTTCTTTAATCGGTCTGCTTGATGGCCCAATCGCAATAATTTTTCCTCCATATTAACCAAAATATGGATTATTTTTTTAAATGAAAATCTATTATTAGTGCACTGTCAACATTTTAGGGTTGTTACTACAATGATATGGATATATGAATTATTATATTTCAGTAAAATTATGTTTATAGTTGGAAGTGGGAGTTAAAAATTAAATATCACTTGAGCAAAGGAGAAAAGGACAAGAGTTAAGCTGAAGACTTACAAAAATATGTTTAAATCATACAATAATTAAATCGTACTTTTAAGAAATAAGTCTGAAGTTGTAGTTTTCTCAAGAATAACAATCGTAACTTTGGTTTAAGAGAAGGAATATATGGTAGAAAATTATAAAATATTAATATGAATATGCAGAATATTACAATCTTAAATATAAATTATTTTCAAAACTTTCCGACTATTTTCTCAGAATTGTACTCGTTTTTTTGAGTGAGGCCCTTAAACTCCCTGATATTGTTTGCTGCTTTCAGAATCAGAATCAGAATCAGAATCAGAAATACTTTACTAATCCCCGAGAGGAAATTAAGATTTTCAGCACAATCCCATTCAAGACTGTGGTGGCCTCTGCGGTGTTCCACGCCATCGCCTGCTGGGGTGGGGGGAGCATGGCCAAAGACAGGAGCAGACCCAACAAAGTAACCAAGAGAGCCTACTCCACCCTCAGCCGCCCACTAACTCTCGGCCAGTGTCCAGTCTGTATGGATGAGCGAGGATGCGTCTAAGGAGACCGAGGTGTCCGATACCTGCTTATTCAGCCAAGACACTGTGAAGTTTATCCGTCCTGGCACTCAGCGCTAGCTCCGCAGCCCTGTCTCTTCAACCGCATCTCCTCCAGTATCTCCAAACGGACTCTGATGTGGCAGAGACCCAGCAGCTGGTCTCCATGGCCAAGAGGCTCCTGGGAGGCAGATTCAGAAGTTCACTTTAAATGTCTTCATCAAGGTTGGACCAATAATGATAAATACATGGGTTATACTTGTATAGCGCTTTTCTACCTTCGAGGTACTCAAAGCGCTTTGACAGTATTTCCACATTTACCCATTCACACACACATTCACACACTGATGGTGGGAGCTGCCATGCAAGGCGCTAACCAGCAGCCATCAGAGGCAAAGGGTGAAGTGTCTTGCCCAAGGACACAACGGACATGACTAGGAAGGTAGAAGGTGGGAATTGAACCCCAGTAACCAGCAACACTCCGATTGCTGGCACAGCCACTCTACCAACTTCGCCACGCCGTCCCCAATGTCCTGGTTCTATTGACAAATCAGCACTTTAAATCAGGTTGCAAGCTGCCTTTTAAAGAACAGATTATATAAGATTGTGTTTTTCTACTGAGAAGACTCTTATTTCATTTTCCTTGACTTGAAGATGGTTACTGTGCCGTGTCACTTGTGTGAGAGAAGAGCTGAGGTAACGTGAGAGGCTGCAATGTGTGACCCATATTCCACTAGTCTCTCAGCATCACGCCGCCTTCTCATCGGTGTTCCAAGTGTGCAAGAGAGAGAGAGAGAGAGAGTACGGGAGTTGATTCAGGCATTTCAAAATCTTCCAGAGGTTTTCTTGGGGTCACCTCGTGATGGTTAGGCTGATGACGGCGCCGGCTGTCCCTCGCCATTGTTGTGGCAGAGCAAACTTCTGTGGACTCAGGCGACATCTGACCCCCTTTTCCCGACCCTTGAACAGGCCTGACGTCGCACCAGCTGATGCACGCTTTGGGGACAGATAACCTTTTTGAAAAGAGAGGCTCTTTTATACGAGAAGACAGTCTTTGTCAGAGAGTTCAGTGACAGCGTAGCTGGGTGGTTTTCAAAAGGAGCAAAAACTTAAAATTTCCCAACGGCTGCTGATTGAATTTGAGACCAACAAGCACTTTCTTTAGTGTTTCCATAGTCATGAGTTGTAAAAGGTAGGTAAACACTGATGTACTATACCACTTTTGATCAGGTTTAATTAAGATGGTAGGGCAGTCATTTCTCAACTCTGAGGTTGTTGCTCGTGACCATGACAAACTATCCTTAAGCAACTCCTGAATTAGAGTTGCCAGTTTAGTTTTTGTTCCAACCATAGTGATGGGTACCTTAAAAGTAAGAGTGTTGTTTGGTAGATGTGGAAATAACCGGAACGCAAACCACCAACTTGGTGAACCAGTGTTTAGGAGTGGTTTCTTTCCTGCAAGAAACTTTTAAACTTTCCTGGCTTGGGACTCCGTGTGGGGTTTTATTTTCAATTTCTTTTGAAACAAACATGCTGACTCACAATCTGGATCTGGGCCCTCATGTAACAAACTTGCGTACGCACAAAAACCTGGCTTACAACCTTTTTCACAGCAAAGATGAGATGTACCAAAACTGGTGTTGACATGGAAATGTGCGCACCCTCACGCCAACTTCATGGTCCATGTACGTACGCACATTTCTACAGGCTGTAGATAGTTTGGCCACACACAGAGGTGGACGTTTGGGGTTTGCCAATGATGTGTATTTCTGGTCTTGTCACCTTCTCCCGGCCAGGGGGGTGACACAGCAATGCAGCTGGATCAAAAGAGACGTCGGAGACGCTTTGCTGAACAAAAAGTTGCTTTATTACAAGTGAGCGTCATTATACAGGAATGCAGTACCTGGAGGAGGTCAAGTCAAAAAAAGTGTCTCTCCTAACCTGGAGAGGCCAAACCATCAGTCTTATATTCCTTCTTCCTCCGTCTGGGTGTGTGTTAATTCAGAAGAGCACAACCTGACCATGGAAGGAGATGTTAATGTGAAAGTGTCTGAAAAACAACTGATTTACGTCATAACTTAAATGTTGGCGTTGAGCTTAGACATGTAGTCTCTTCTCAAGGATAGGCTATCACTTTTGCATTCCGAAGTCACAATTAGAGCCTCTTTTCCTACGAGAAGTGATCCAATCCACCTGCGAATATCCAACTAAGCGGCCTTATCTTATTATGTGCTCAAACTGAAATACTGAAATACCACTTTTTAGTTAAACTTGGTGGTTCGCCCTCTCCAAGTTGGACATACATCTTCACCGTAAGCAAAACATGATATGAGTTAATTAATTCACTTCACCAACAATTGATTTCAACAATGTATACAAAAATCGAGGCAAAGACACAAAATGCATTTAATGCTTCATATTCATAATTGTGAGGACATATATTAATTTATTTAGGCAATCATTTTGCCACATATGGCTGTCAAAACGTGTTCTTGTGACTCCTTAGCTACGTCAGGCGGACAGCAGCAGCGGGTGATCGCTGAACCAAAAACCAAGGAGGATGTCACGTGCTACCGCAATAAGTTTGTACTATTAAATTAAGCAATCAAACAAGAGTTAAAACATGTTTGTGTCCTTTGATATGCTGGCATGTTTACATTTGAGAGATTGCAATCAAATACATCCATCTATTTTCTACCGTATTTGTCACTCTCGGAATTATGCGTTTGTGTGTGGGCTATCCATAAAACATCATTTTCACATGAAACTGGAATTTGGCTCATGTGAGCAGGCTACTGTAAACACATTAGTGTTTTATACATAAATTTATATTATTATTATACATACAATTTACACATATTTTATACACCAATTTGTTTTATCCACCAATGATATTTATATTAGGTGTAGAGTCACTCAGCCCTTCCAAATTTTACGTATCTTTGTTGCGACTATCTTTTCAAACAGGATGCAGCACTAATTTCCCCCGAGTGAGGTTTGGCCACGCACATCTATCTTCTTCATCACCTTCTTTTTGACACGACCATTTCCTTGTTTATTTCAGCCTGTGTTCAGTTCTCTGAGACACGGCAATGTCAGGCTGACAATCGCTCTGAGTCCACGCCAAACACGAGAAAGAAGCACCTCTTACTGACTTGTGATTGGTCAGAGCGTGCCGAGCTCAAGCACATGACTACTTTCAATATGATTTGTGCATTTACCAGGGGGCGTGGCCTGGGTGTGCCAAGCTATGCACACGTCTTGGCGGGGGTCTTGGTCTTGGCGGGGGTCTTGGTCTTGGTCTTGGCGAGGGTCTGGGTCTTGGTCTTGGCATGGTTGGTCTTGGACTTGGTCTTGGTGTTGGCATGGTTGGTCTTGGACTTGGCGTGGTTGGTCTTGGTCTTGGACTTGGCGTGGTTGGTCTTGGTCTTGGACTTGGCGTGGTTGGTCTTGGTCTTGGACTTGGCGTGGTTGGTCTTGGCGTGGTTGGTCTTGGCGTGGCGGTGCTTGGACTTGGTCTTGGTGTGGCGGTGCTTGGTTTTGTCGTGGAGCTGCGACTGGCGGCACTGGGCGTCGTGGAGCTGCGACTGGCGGCACTGGGCGTCGTGGAGCTGCGACTGGCGGCACTGGGCGTCGTGGAGCTGCGACTGGCGGCACTGGGCGTCGTGGAGCTGCGACTGGCGGCACTGGGCGTCGTGGAGCTGCGACTGGCGGCCCTTGGCGTCGTGGAGCTGCGACTGGCGGCACTTGGCGTCGTGAAGCTGCGACAGGTGCCTGGCGTGGAGCAGGTACTGGTGGCGCTTGGCGTGGTGGAGCTTGGCGTGGAGCTGGGCGTGGAGCTGCGACTGGTGGCGCTTGGCGTGGTGCAGGTGGAGGTGGCCTAGCTGGAGGCTGTGGCTTGGCAGGTCGAAAGACAGGTGGTGGTGGCCGAGCTGGAGGCTGTGGCTTGGCATGGCAATGCTGAACCACCCCACCTGAACATTTCCCAGCCCTAGCCCCCCCCTCAAGGAGCGGATCCCAGACGCGCTCCCCGCGGTCTGGAACCGTCTTTTGGGGTGGGTGGAGGGAGGTCAGGAGGGGGGCTAAATCCTCCCCTCTAAATTGTCCAAAAAGTCTTTCTTCTTGTACCTGGGATCTTGTGGGTGAAAAAAAAAAGTGTGACTTGGGCGTGGCTTGAGTCCTGGGGGGCGGGGCATGAAAACTGAGTGACTGTGACTGACAGGATCTAATTTGTAAAAACATGTCCTGATAATGTCTTATAATGTTTTTACAGTCTTTTGCTGAAGGTGAGTGATCAAAAGAAAAAGTCTTGAAAAAAAAATCCTGGTCTGTGATGTCATCAGGGCGAAGCCGGGCTGGCTGCTGCTTGCTTCCGCCCGGAGGGGGAGGGGCTTGTGGGAGCGGCGTGTCCTGCCGGCTCGCGGAAGTCTTCCTTCGTCCTTGGCGACGCTTCCGGGACGGGAACGACGCGCCGATCGGCACCAGCTTGCCTCCATTCCCCCACATCATCCCCCTGCGCTCCCTGGGGGAAAAGCGCAGCGTCTCAGTCTCCATCGCGCGCAGCACCTCCCAAGAAGCCTCGTCAATAACGTCCAATTTTCTTGCGGAGAAACTCTTCTGCTGGCGTCCTACTGTCAGGACTAGGTTCTTGGGTTGTGTTCCTCCGGAAGGCAAAGGAAAATTGGCGCGTGCAAGACGTGAATTTAAATACATGATTTAATTTTAACAAAATAAAAAAAAGGAATAAACAAAAGGCGCTCACAGTGGAGGTAAAAAACTTGACTAGGAAAACAAGAGACTTGCACGAGGGCGGAAATACAAAACTTGGGTAGAAACACAAAACTTGCACAAAGGCAGAAACTATGAACAATAAAACAAAAACACTAACTGTGGCATAAATGAACAAAACTTACTTGGCAAAGAACTGTGACATGACATGAAGTGGAGGGATCAAAAAGTGCGAGGACGCCAGGACGAACAACAGAAACAGACAGATTTAAATAGTGACGTGATCAGTGAAAACAGGTGCGTGACAAGACAGGTGAACAGGTGCGTGACATGACAGGTGAAAACTAATGGGTGACCATGGAAACCAAACAAGGAAGTGCAACCAGGAACTAAAAAGAGCCCAAAATTCAAGCAAAACAAAAACATGATTAACACAGACATGACACTTTCTGAACGTACGTCTATTTTTAGTAGGAACGCCACCCAACTGTAGTTACAAGAGGCCCTAGCTCCCTGAGTACTTTACTTTAACAGCTTCCCTCGAAATGTCATTGTAAATTGGAGTCTTTGTCTTATTTCTTGAAAAAAGAGCCAAATGCCAAGAAAAGTTTCCTCAATTGTTGTTTGTTGCGTGGCCTTCGTCTTTGGTGAATTACTTGGTGCCTTCCATTGTGTCGCTACACGATTTGCCCCTTTCTAACTTTCAAATGGACCAGACTGAAAATGTGGCATGGAGGGCCACTTTAAAGTATGGCCACCTTAACCGCGACAAAGTCAAGAGCAAGACCAAGGTTGATAAAGACCAAGACTAGGTTCAAGCCTGTATGGTAGGGTCTGTGGAAAACGATAATAAGATATTATAAGGGTTGATCATACAAACCCCAAAACCAGTGAAGTTGGCACGTTGTGTAAATCGTATATAAAAACAGAATACAATGATTTGCAAATCTTTTTCAACCTATATTCAATTGAATAAACTGCAAAGACAAGATACTTAACGTTCGAACTGGAATACGTTATTTTTTGCAAATATTAGCTCATTTGGAATTTGATGCCTGCAACATGTTTCAAAAAAGACTGACAAAGTTGAGGAATGCTCATCAAACACTTATTTGGAAAATCCCACAGGTGAACAGGCTAATTGGGAACAGGTGGGTGTCATGATTGGGTAAAAAAAACAGCTTTCATGAAATGCTCAGTCATTCACCAACAAGGATGGGGCGAGGGTCACCACTTTGTCAACAAATGCCAGAGCAAATCGTTTAAGAACAACATTTCTCAACCAGCTATTGCAAGGAATTTAGGGATTTCACCATCTACGGTCTGTAATATCATCAAAAGGTTCAGAGAATCTGGAGAAATCACTGCACGTAAGCGATGATATTACGGGCCTTCGGTCCATCAAAAAGCGACATCAGTGTGTAAAGAATATTACCACATGGGCTCAGGAACACTTCAGAAAACCACTATCAGTAACTACAGTTATTCGCTACATCTGTAAGTGCAAGTTAAAACTTTACTATGCAAAGCAAAAGCCATTTATTAACAACACCCAGCTTTGCTGGGCCCGAGCTCATCAAAGATGAACTGATGCAAAGAGGAAAAGTGTTCTGTGGTCTGACGAGTCCACATTTCATATTGTTTTGGAAACTGTGGACGTTGTGTCCTCCGGAACAAAGAGGAAAATAACTATCCGGATTGTTATAGGCGCAAAGTTGAAAAGCCAGCATCTGTGATGATAAGGGGGTGTATTAGTGCACAAGGCATGGGTAACTTACACATCTGTGAAGGCACCATTAATGCTGAGCGGTACATACAGGTTTTGGAGCAACATATGTTGCCATCCAAGCAACGTTATCATGGACACCCCTGCTTATTTCAGCAAGACAATGCCAAGCCACATTATGCATGTGTTAAACAGCGTGGCTTCATAGTAAAAGAGTGCAGGTACTAGACTGGCCTGCCTGTAGTCCAGACCTGTCTCTCATTGAAAATGTGTGGTTCAATTTGAAGCGTAAAATACCACAACGGAGACTGTTGAACAACTTAAGTTGTACATCAAGCAAGAATGGGAAAGAATTCCACCTGAAAAGCTTCAAAAATTGGTCTCCTCAGTTCCCAAACGTTTACTGAGTGTTGTTAAAAGGAAAGGCCATGTAACACAGTGGTAAAAATGCCCCTGTGCAAATTTTTTTGTAATGTGTTGCTGCCAATAAATTCTAAGTTAATGATTATTTGCAAAAAAAAAAAAAAAAAAAAGAGTTCCTCAGTTTGAACATTAAATATCTTGTCTTTGCAGCCTATTCAGTTGAATATAAGTTGAAGAGGATTTGCAAATAATTGTATTCTTTTTTTATTTTTAGATTTACACAACGTGCCAACTTCAATAGTTTGGGGTTTTGTAGATTCAAAGTCATCTTTTTCAAGTTTTCCATTGTTTTGATCTTGAAAGTAAATCCTGAGTCCCTAATCTCTAAATCCGATATGAAAAAAAACACAAATCTGAGATAAAACCGGTCTGGAGACCAAGACCAACTCTCACCACAATACCTCTCTGACTTTGATTTTTATGGCTCAAAATGTTCCAGATTTGTTCACTCACCTATACCTGCCCTCATGTCCTCGATGTATGAGTATGCTGCACTCTCCAACTTTCCGCTTCCTTCTGTCGACCCCGTCCGGCATCAAGCAACTCATTACCGCTCATAATGGATTGTTTATTTCAATGAGCGCAGAAAAGCTCGTTAGTGGCGCGGCGGCTGCCTCGACCTGGCAAAGAAGCTACAATTTAGCGATAATGGCGGTTAATAGCGGCCTTTAACAACGGAACACTGTGTTGTGCAGGCATTGACGTGGCTGCTAATTGGTGCTAATTATTCTGATTAAGCAGCCGCGAGGTCTTGACCTGCTCTCAGCTTGGAGAAGGTGTCCTCTTATCTTTCTTAACCTGAAACGGATGGTCATTGTGAAGTCATCCCGCCACTGTTGTCTGCTCGAGTTTTGTATGTTTACATTCCAAACAGGTTCCCTTCTGTTGCTTTTCTACTTATCTTCACAGGGAATGTAATGTTCTTCATCCTTTATTCCTTCCCGGTTCAGCTCCTTTTGCGCATCATCTCCATTTGACATGCATGCGCTGCCTTGGCAGAACACTTCTGGGCTTTGGGGACTTTTGCCATTAGCATATCCATTTGCTACGGTCAATATTTCCCACAATGGAGCTTATTGTTCAAGGTGTGCATTGAAATCTAACGACACTAGAGCTCAGTGATAGAGCAAATCTGTGGAAAATTGTTGGGAAAAGGTTACAGCATATTTAACGAAGAACCTATCGAGAATTTGAATAGTTTTTTGAGAAATGAATACTCTTCCTTTTTGGGGGGAATGATACCTGTTTCCCGCCTGTGCAGTCGAGAATTACACTTCAATTCAATTCTTCCCGCCTGGTGTTTTGTATTTATCCTGGTATTTGTGGAGTAATCATAATCTTGTAAGGTCAATAATATCTCAATTATATCCGAGCCTTCTTTGAACAAACAAGTCTCTATTGTGATGACACAAGAACAAGCTGTTAGGTAATTTACAATTTCTTGTCGTGATCCGTTGCCCGGATCATGTTTTGTTTAGTTTTTAGTTCGGTTTTCAGCACCCTTGGGTTTGTGTGTTTTTGGTTACCATGGGTGCTGAATAGTTTAACCTGCCTCTGATCAGTGTTCGGGGCGCTCACCTGCTCCTGGGCACTAATCAGAGAGCTACTTATACCAGTTTTTCGCCACACTCAGTCTGGCTGGCCTATTTGCTTCCTGCAACAGTTACGTTGTTGACCTTATTTGATTCCTGAGCTAAGCTTCGCCATTTGGTTTGCCTGTTTCTATGCTAAGCTTTCACGCTAGCTATTTCCTTAGCTTCCCGTGCTATCAGCACGCTTGTTTGGTTTGTTTTGTACCCTGTATGATTTATGAGAATAAATCATTGTCTCACCTGCACCTTGCCTCCGGAGTTTCCGTCTGCATCCTGGGAAAATGACTCCATGCATCACTATGTGACCACGTCGTAACATTTCTAGCTGTAAAATCTCAGAAATGCCACTATGCTTTTATTTTTGTTTATGTCCAATGAGTCAAATCAAAATCAAAATCTCAAGCAAGTGAGTCATCATATGAGTAAGTGACGTTTAATTGGATTGCAATTGCAAACACCACCAGAGGGCACCTGTCACCTGAATGCACGCTAACGACAACGATTACGAAAACAAACATTATAGAGACTCTTGCTCCTAGGTTATCTTGATCCACAATTATTTGCTTTCAGACAGAGAGTCAACAAACGGCAGTTAAGTGTTTGGCTAACCCATTGACAAAATTAATTTGTATGTATTTAACAAGTCAAATGAGGTTAACTATTTTCCCTGCTTCAATCGGCTTGCCACATTTGTTGGGGTCATAAGACTGCGGAGACAAAAGTAGCTCAGTTTTTGTACGCCCCACTTTTTGTTTGATTGGTTTCAGAGGCAAAGTTTTGCCCAAGTTTTTTTTAGGCAGTCTTAGTGATTGTATGGAAAACATAGTACGTAGCCAACTCATCAGTTTGCCTGCGTGCTATTCCGCAGAATTTCAATGCCCAAACAAAGAATCCCATATGTTCTTGACTCAATCTCTGAGCTTTTTTTTATTGATTATGGCTGAAAATCAATCCACTATGGGGCCAAAAAAAGGTGCGAGTGCAAGCATTATTGAATTCAGGAAATAACTCGTAGCAGATTACAATAGTGACGTTTGCGTGGCTGTCCCCTCGCTTTTCTCTCATCGCCTTTGTTCTTCAGTAAAAGTAAAAGCATAATAAATGTTCATTTGTCAATTTCATACATAATTTATATTTATTTCACATTGTTTTATTGTAATTATTCTCTATAAAATGTGTTTATATATATTTAGTGGATGTCTGGAGTGAATTAATTGTATTTACATTATTACATTAAATTATTTGACATAAAAATAACCATTAATACAAATAAAAACATTTAAAATACAAGTTACATTATGACAAGCGGTAGAAAATGGATGGATGGATTATATTTTATGGGAAAAATGTATTCAGTTTTCGTGTGATTTAGCTTTCGTTTGACCTTTTGTAATGTATTATTAATGACAACCAAGAGACCATTTCAAAAACAAAATACAAGACTTTTGTGTTTGCTATTTTATTGATGTAATTCTGCCCAACAGCAGTGAAATATCATATTCAAAACAGCATCATCATTTTATTATAATTTTTCAACAGGAAAATGTGCAATTGTTGGCGTCATGTTGTGATCCACCGATGAAGGCAAGCTGTTCCCTGATGTCCTCCAGCACTCGTCTCAGCTCAATGGAGTCAAAAATGAAAAGGTAAAGTAGCGAACGACTGTAACACTCACACATACGCAAACACACACACACACACACACACACACACACACACACACACACGCACACACACACACACACACACACTCACACACACACACACACACACACACACACACACACACACACACACACACACACACACACACACACACACACACACACACACACACACACACACTGTCATAACATTGGTGGGATATTTTACCGCCATAACCACAACACCAGGGAGAGCTCCACTAACCACGTTAAACCCAGATTCCGAACTAACAAAGGTCTTAACTCATTCTCTTTCTATGCCACATCAATGTGGAATGCGCTCCCAACAGGTGTAAAAGAAAGGGCATCTCTATCCTCCTTCAAAACCGCAATAAAAGTTCACCTCCAGGCAGCTACAACCCTAAACTAACACCCTCCCCGGATTGCTAATAATCAAATGTAAACAATCAAATGCAGATACTTTTTCTTATGCCTTCTGATCTCTCTCTCTCTCTCTCTCTCTCTCTCTCTCTCTCTCTCTCTCTCTCTCTCTCTCTCTCTCTCTCTCTCTCTCTCTCTCTCTCTCTCTCTCTCTCTCTCTCTCTCTCTCTCTATGTCCACTACTTGCTGTCCATATCCTACTCCCCCCCCTCCACACCCCTGATTGTAAATAATGTAAATAATTCAATGTGATTATCTTGTGTGATGACTGTATTATGATGATAGTATATATGATAGTATATATCTGTATCATGAATCAATTTAAGTGGACCCCGACTTAAACAAGTTGAAAAACTGATTCGGGTGTTACCATTTAGTGGTCAATTGTACGGAATATGTACTTCACTGTGCAACCTACTAATAAATGTCTCAATCAATCAATCAATCAATCAATCTAGATGAGCCAGAGCTAAACATCTGCTGCTGTTTGTTTTCGTGATTTAATTTAACTCAACAGACCTCCGCCAAGTTTATACAATCCGAATTTGGATCAACAGCAGATTGTTCAACTTCATTGATATATTTGTCAATGAATTCCATGCATTATTCACTCAGAAATGACCAAAATGGTGTTAAACCTGCATTTTCTCATTGTCAAATTTCCTGAAGTGTCAATAAAATTTAACAGGTTGCTTTTTTCCAAATTCCCCATGTCCATCTTGAATCTGCTTTAATCTCCTTTTAAATATTCCTGCTAAACAAACAAACACAATTAATAACTTATTTCAGTTAGTGTTAACATCAGGGCCCGAAACAACATTTAGTTTTTTGGCCCCATTTTGGTCTTTAATATTACTTTTGTACCACGCCTCATGGGTATTGTGTGAGTATTGTGTTTTGTATGCGTTAGCTATGAAAATATTAAATGTATAAGTCGTACTTCATGTAAATTAATTTACCATGGTAAGGCCCGGAATTAATTAACAGCGATAAACGAAGGTTTACTGTTCAGTTTCAGTTTCAGTTTATTTCAAACATGCATACAATACAATGTAATTCATCACATATTTCCAGTTACATTAAAGAAGCTGAACTTATTTAATCCTACCACTTTTCATACCATACCAATTTTATCCTATTTCCTTGTTCTCTGTAACATAACAGTGAACAAATAAATAATAAACAAATAATATACCATAGTAAGTAAACACATATTAAATACATAAATTATCTTTGTCTCAAAAAAATAAATACAAAATAAATAAAACTAAATAAAACAAACAAAAAAAAATTACTCTTGGTGACCAGAGGTAGATTTGGTGATGGGAGCCTGGGTGTGTGCATAAAAGACACAACCAACAAAAATGCAGTTCAACAACGTTTATAATTAGATATTAGAAAATAATAAATCATCAATATTTAGCATAAATATTTGTATTTACCTATGATGATTTTAATCTACATTTGAAACACTTCCTGTTCTCGATAATGTGTATTGGATATACTTTGGTATACATTTTTAACAAATTTTGCCCCACAGTCATATTTATAAGCTGTTTTTTGAGTCCGTCTGCAAGATGTTCGTTTCTGGAGGCGTTCCAGATTGTAAAAAAAAAACACACCCACCCTATCCAAAAGTTATAAAATGTATTTTTTGAAAATGTACATTGTTTAAATATCCAGTATATCCAGTGCTTAGATCACTGCACCGGCTTCCTGTCGCTCAAAGAATAGACATTAAAACAGCTCTCCTTGTGAACAAGTCTTTTCATGAAAGTACATCTCTAGCATGTTAGAACCATATCGACCATCTCGAGGTCTGAGAACCTCAGGGAGTGGTCTCCTGCTGGTGCCTAGAGTCAGGAACAAACATGGTGAAACTGCGTTTCAGTTTTATGCTCCTAAAATCTGGTATAGTCTTCCTGAAAATGTGATACAGGCCTCAACAATTGCAACGTTCAAATGCAGCCTGAAAACACTTTTATTTAATTGTGCATACAACAACTGAAAGCATTTTATCTCCAGTATTTGATTGATTTTAGTTAATTCTGATTGTTTTCATAATGATTGTATTTTCTGATTTGAATTTGAATTAGTTTTCCTTTTTTAGATTTTCTGTAAAGCACTTTAAATTGCCTGGGGTTCGAATTGTGCTCTATAAATAACATTGCCTTACCCTGTAAAGGACAAGTTGACTCATCGCTGAATTAGAGTTTTGCAGAAACAAAATATAATTGTATCCATGACGTCATTCAGTCTGTCAAACTAGAAGTAGCAAACACTTGTAGACCACGACGACAACAATGATGATCACCTGCTGAAGTGACCAGGCACCATAATCGTGTGGCCCCAACTCGTCGTCGTGGCCCTAAAAAAACGTATAAAGCAGGGGTGTCAAACTTGTTTTTCCCTAGGGCCACATCGCCGTTGTGGCTACCTTCAAGGGGCCAATAATTGTTGCATGATCAAATAATTTTAACGTTTAAAATATATGCAATTGCATGCAGTACATGCAATTTAATTTGTCTGTCAAAATTTTAAAAAATATATTTTGTAAGAAAGATGACATTATTGACACAAATGGTATCCAGGGTTTTGCCGGCCATACAGAATGAAGTCGCGGGCTGTATCAAAGGATGTGACAGGTCATATCTGGCCCTTGGGCCTTGAGTTTGGCATCTTGAGCATATAATGTTTATTCCTAGGGGCTGGCCATGCTGCCTCAAGTCCTTATATGGGCAATGACTTTACCTACTGTATGCTAATTAGGTGAAGATATGGATACAAGAACAGCCGTGTGAATAATTGCATTATTTAAGTATGTATCATTAATTGAATTCAAAATCCAAACAAATCAATGGTGGAACATCCTCCTTGGAGCACATATGTTTTTTTCTCCAGGGATCCACTGTTTGTGGTACATGTGGTGAAAAACAACTGGATGGTGTTATCCTCCTTCACGTTAGCCGATATGAGATCCATGGATAGACCCTGTGACCTGTAACCGGGATGACTCTGCCCGCCGGAACGCCGGGTCATCTCGGTGCCTGCTGCGATTGATATCGTCTTTGTGGATTTTTCCCATTAATCCCCGCCAGCAGATACTCTGGTGGCAAGAAGACGTCACGGGACTTTTGAGCACCTGCTGCTGATAAGATAATAGTGAGGATGAAGGGATAGCGGGAGATATGTCAGCGCAGCTCTTGTTCCTTCATTGTGCTGCGGGAAAGGTCAGCAGGAAGCCATGCGTCATTACCTGACTTCACTTCGCTGCTGGTGGTGTGAGTCACATGACCACTATTTCACCGAGACGTGACAGGTGCTTTAAACATCTCCTTGGGATCGAGTTCTTCTCCTCACTGGCTTTTGACCTGATTGGAGTCAAACAGGAAATGGGCAATTCTTTTAAGGTTCTGTTGCTGATTTCATCACGTTATGATCGTATTTGGCTAACCAACTAAAACTAAACAAAGACAAAAGCTCTATACCATCCATTAAGGATTCAGCTGGGAACATTACGCACGTTCCTGAGGAAAGTAACTCTATCTTTAGAGACTTTTACAAAAACTTCTAAACACCCCAGATTGACACATCTCTTTCAGATATTGAAGCATTACTTAATGATATAGACATATCTAAATGAAATACAAGGCAGGTATCAAATTTAGATCTTGCTATTTCAGTAGCTGAAATTCACGATGCTCTTCAACAGATGCCAAACAATAAAGCACCACGGCCTGATAGGTTCCCTGTGGAGTTCTACAAAACATTCTGGTCACTGCTAGCTCCAATATTTACAAAAATGGCTTTAGAGATCAAAGTAAACTCATTCTTTCCTCCAAATATGACCTATGCTATAATCAGTCTCTTGCTAAAACCTGATAAAGACCCAACACTTCCGTCCGGTTACCGGCCAATCACTCCGATTAATGTTGATCTTAAAATGATCTGCAAAGTATTAGCTCAAAGATTAGAAAAAGGTAATCCATATATAGTACATCCTGATCAAACAGGTTTCATCAAAGGGAGACAATCGTCCAACAATGTTCGCCGTCTACTCAATCTAATAGACTATTCTGTTATTTATAATAAAAAAACATCTGTCATTTCATTAGATGCTGAAAAAGCATTTGATAGAGTGAATTGGAATTTTCTTCTAGCTACTCTACAGAAATTTGGATTCTGAGACTCATTTATAGCATGGATCAAGGTTCTATATAGTTTTCCCACAGTTTCAGTTAGAACTAACAGCCAAATCTCTCTAAGGTTTCATCTTATGAGGGCCACTAGGCAAGGTTGTCCCCTTTCTCCGTCACTGTTTGCTATATTTATTGAACCTCTTGCAACAGCAATTTGACAGCATGCAAAAATTAAAGGCCTACTGAAATGAATTTTTTTTATTTAAACCGGGATAGCAGATCTATTCTATGTGTCATACTTGATCATTTCGCGATATTGCCATATTTTTGCTGAAAGGATTTAGTATAGAACAACGACGATAAAGATTGCAACTTTTGGTATCTGATAAAAAAAAGGCTTGCCCCTACCGGAAGTAGCGTGACGTAGTCAGTTGAACATATACGCAAAGTTCCCTATTGTTTACAATGATGGCCGCATGAAGTGAGAGAGATTCGGACCGAGAAAGCGACAATTTCCCCATTAATTTGAGCGAGGATGAAAGATTTGTGGATGAGTAAAGTGCAAGTGAAGGACTAGTGGGGAGTTGAAGCTATTCAGATAGGGAAGATGCTGTGAGAGCCGGGGGTGACCTGATATTCAGCTGGGAATGACTACAACAGTAAATAAACACAAGACATATATATACTCTATTAGCCACAACACAACCAGGCTTATATTTAATATGCCACAAATTAATCCTGCATAAAAACACCTGCGTGTTTTTTACGCTAGCTCCTAGCTCCTCTGCTAGCTCCTAGCTCCATAGAACACGCCAATACAATTCAAACACCTGATCAACACACACAATCACTCAGCCCAAAAGACCGTTCACCTAACCCAAGGTTCATAAAGCTTATATATTTTTAAAAAGTTACGTACGTGACGCGCACATACGGTCAAGCTATCAAATGTTTAGCAGCCAAGGCTGCATACTCACGGTACCTGATATTCAGCTGGGAATGACTACAACAGTAAATAAACACAAGACATATATATACTCTATTAGCCACAACACAACCAGGCTTATATTTAATATGCCACAAATTAATCCTACATAAAAACACCTGCGTGTTTGTTATGCTAGCTCCTAGCTCCTATGCTAGCTCCTAGCTCCATAGAACACGCCGATACAATTCAAACACCTGATCAACACACACAATCACTCAGCCCAAAAGACCGTTCACCTAACCCAAGGTTCATAAAGCTTATATATTTTTAAAAAATTACGTACATACGCAAAAAAAAGTTGCGCACATACGGTCAAGCGATCAAATGTTTAGAAGCCAAAGCTGCATACTCACAGTAGCACGTCTGCGTCTTTGTCATCCAAATCAAAGTAATCCTGGTAAGAGTCTGTGTTGTCCCAGTTCTCTACAGGCGTCTGTGTATCGAAGTCAAAAGTCCTCCTGGTTAGAGTCTCTGTTATCCGAGTTCTTCCATCTTGACTGCATCTTTCGGGAATGTAAACAAAGAAGCGCCGGCTGTGTACTGTTGTTGCTGACTACGTTCGAAAAATACGTCCATTTCGCACCGACAACTTTCTTCTTTGCTTGCTCAGCTTCCTTCTCCATAATGCAATGAACATGATTGCAACAGATTCACGAACACAGATGTCCAGAATACTGTGGAATTATGAAATGAAAAAAGAGCTTTTTCGTATTGGCTTCAATGTGGAAGGCATACCCGTGTTCGCCGGGCTACGTCACGCGCATACGTCATCCTCAGAGGCGTTTCGAACCGGAAGTTTAGCGGCAAATTTAAAATGTCACTTTATAAGTTAACCCGGCCGTATTGGCATGTGTTATAATGTTAAGATTTCATCATTGATATATAAACTATCAGACTGCGTGGTCGGTAGTAGTGGGTTTCAGTAGGCCTGAACCGGTCATCATAAAATAAGCCTTTATGCTGATGATGAATATTAATTTTCCTATATAATGCACATTCTTCTCTTCAAGACACATTCTCACTCATTGTTAAATTCAGTTCTGTTTCAGATTACTTCATCAACTGGTCCAAATCTGCTGTGTTACTTGTCTATGAATGTTCTCATTCATCCAAGTCATTGTCATCTCAGGGCATTCAATCGATCGCAACTGGACTGCTTGGTTTGTCTTAGAAGATGTTTCGCCGCTCATCCGAGTAGGTTTCAACAGTTTGTGTTCATAGACTTGAATTGGTCAGATCTAGTCCAACAGCTGGTGCCAAAACCCCAAATATTTATACTCCAAAAAACAGGAGGGTGCGCCGGGGTTAGGAGGGTTTCGCCCTATTGTCATGACAAGAACAACTGTTTTGATGGAAACAAGCAATCCTAACTGTCAAAGCCAACGACAGTAGTTGAAGTGTAATTTCCCCTCATTAGCATTGATATTGTGTGACAGAACTATCGCTGTGGATCGACTGCTACCAGTCCAAAATAGTTGGAATCCCCCAAGCATTGCATTCAGTTGTAAACAAATGGCATTCTGGTCACCTAATCTTGCACCTAATCAGCGCAAGATTCAACAAAACAACGTGAGAAAGTAATCCCACGACTGTTAAATTCTTCAAAATATCTGCCCCAAAGCTTTATCCAAATTATATGCTTTATTATAAAAAATAGATAACACAATAGGTATCCCGGCTTCCAAATGGCACTCAGATGTATCCACAAGTTGTAACCCAGAATTCTGGAAACAAAAATGCCTCAATATTTCTCGTTTGATTAAGAATCCTAATTAAGATTAAGATTAAAGTACCAATGATTGTCACACACACACTAGATGTGGTGAAATTTGTCCTCTGCATTTGTCCCATCCCCTTGGGGAGCAGTGGGCAGCAGCGGCGCCGCGCCCGGGAATCATTTTGGTGATTTAACCCCCAACTCCAACCCTTTGTTGCTGAGTGCCAAGCAGGGAGGTTATGGGTCCCATTTTTATAGTCTTTGGTATGACTCGGCTGGGATTTGAACTCCAACCTACCGATCTCAGGGCGGACACTCTAACAGCTAATTAAAATTTACAGAATACATTACAACGGTCAGAGAATGCATAAAATGGGTTTAGCTGACTCTAACATTTGTGTACACTGCTCAAATAATAAGACAGATCAGTGCTTTTCCCGATGTACACTATCAGTAGAAAACGTTAAACAAATGAAACACATTTGCTTATTTTGAAAATATAAAGTCGTTCTCTTCAGAATTAAAAATATTTCGATGACAATTCAAACCATAACCATAAACATCCAAGCATCACTAATTCTCTTGTCTCAAAGTAGGCCTACAAAGCAATTAGCTACCTGTTGCCACCTACTGGTATGGAGGAGTATTTCATGGTTACTCTGCCAATCTCTCAACAGCACAGACACTCAACAACGGCACATTATTTGCGGATTATAATTATTGGTTTCCAAAAAATATTTTTCAGAATATTGAAATTGTATGGAAGCATTATTGTAGCAAACTGATTTGCAAACGTGTATCTCAATCTGTGCGCGTGTAATCCAATTTGCGTGCGTGTGTACTAATTTGTGTGTCTATATATCAATCCGAGTGTGTGTATTCAGATCCACTTACGTGTTTTAGAGCCGCCTACGTGTGTTTTAAGTTGTCTGTGTGTCCCTAATCGGAAATAACCCCTCGATAGGCTGTCTACTTTCACGTGACTTTTGCGACAATTCTGCCGTCAAAGATTTGAGTGCGCGCATTCAGATTCGTAAGCGTGTAATAAAACCAGTGCGCGCATTCACAACAACATTCTCGGCTAAGATCCCACATCAGGGCAAGAAAAAACTCGACCCAATGGGAATAACGAGAAATCTTGGAAGGGACCGCAGATGTGGTGACCTCCTCTGGGTGACCGGTACAAAGGATGTCGAGTGGATGCGGTTAATAATGTGAGAGTCCAGTCCATAGTGGGGCCAGCAGGGGATCTTCTTGCATGTAGACAAGTCGGTCCTGATGCATAAGGAGTGGTCCACCCCAAGTGCTGACTCCTGACTGGCACCAGTCAGACCTTGAGATTAACAAAGTGTAGTTATCAATCTCGGTTTTTCCATCCATCCATTTTCTACCGCTTGTCCCTTACGGGTTCGCGGGGGGACTGGAGCCTATCTCAGCTGCATTTGGGCGGAAGGCGGGGTACACGTCGCCACCTCATCACAGGGCCAACACAGATAGACAGACAACATTCACACTCACATTCACCCACTAGAGCCAATTTAGCCAATCAGCCTATCTCCAGGTGCAAGTCTTTGGAGGTGGGAGGTAGCCGGAGTACCCGGAGGGAACCCACGCAGTCACAGGGAGAACATGCAAACTCCACACAGAAAGATCCCGAGCCCAATATCGAACCCAAGACCTTCGTTTTGTGAGGCACACGTACTAACCCCTGTGCCAATCTTGGTTTTTGATCATTTTAATTTAAAAGGGTAATACTAATCATCCAGAGTTCCGCTGCTGTCATCATTATTACCGTTTATCATTACACTCCTACAATAGTCTTGTTTTCTCAATAAAAAATCTTAACACCATGGCTTTCAAAGACACTAGTTCTGATTGGATCCCCTCCGTGATTTATCCCCCCCACCCCTCCACCATGTGCTACAGTGATTGTATAGATTCCTAACTTGTCCCACCCGCCTTAAGACGAAATTGAATATGATTGGAGTTCGTCTCTGTCAATATTTCCGTCTCGTTTTTTTTCCGCCGACTGAATTGTCAACTAATTTTGGCATTGTTTTCGTCAGCATGCATTTGTTGTGATTAGTTATTGTCCTATTTTTGTCATGGAAAAATAGGTCATTGACAATAACTAAAACAGAACATTTTTGTCAACAAAATAACACTGGTTTGTGTTGACGTGCACGCTCACCATTCAACCATACAAAGAGAGGACAGTCCACCAAGTCAAATTCCTTGTGTGTTAAACACATCTGGCCAATAAAGTTGACTGTGATTGTGATTGTGATTCTGATCATTCACGCTGGTGCAAATGGTCACATGGTCTGCAGTGCAGTGTGCAGGTGGGTTAGAAAGCAGCAGCAGGAGGAAAATGTCAGGCCAATGTCAGAGTGTTAGCTTGCCGTGGCCCACCTCTGAATGTCAGCACTCTGGAGAGAACACACGCACGTACACACACGTTTTCACATGTCCAACAGAGGAGAATGACGAAGGGGATCTATGTTGCCGATTGGTGGGTGCACGTCAGGGGGGAAAATAGTCCACAGTCAAACGTCTTGCACTGTCTATAGAAGGTCAAATCTGAATGTCACTGATTGATTGCTAGCTAAAATTGACAGCTTGTTACGTGTGTATGATGTGTATGTGTGCTTGTGTGTGCGTTTGTGTGTGAGCAGAATAAACCGTTTTACTGCTTTTTGTCATGAAAAGTGACATTGTGTGTTTTATATCTACAGAGGAGGATCGATACTGTTCCCTTGGCTAAATTGGGCAGCTCGTTGAAGCTCAACAATGACTCGTTAGTCCAGGAAGCGAAGGGCCGGACAGTCGAGGCGGTCAACGAGGTTGGAGAAGCGAAGAAATGGAGCAGAGAATATCCCGCCGTGGGGTAAGTACAGTACAAGAGCTCCCAGGGACCATGTTGAGGTGCTTAGGGATGTTCCGGATGCGGATCCTTCTTAAAAACAAGAATGTTGTGGAGAGTGAGAGGAGATTTCTTCAAGTTTTCTTTTTTACCTTGGGACAAATCAATGAATCAGTCATCATACAATAGGCAGCTTTCCACCGCTGGAACTTTTTCAGGAACTTTTCCATTTACCTGGGTAAATAAAGTTCCCTCTGTGTTTCCACCAAAAACTATATGTGTAGATTTAGTTCTTCAGGAACTTATTTTTAGTTCCTGCCAGCTTGGTGGGGCTTTCGGAAGGGTCCTGGAACATTATCGAAGGCAAGCTGCGCTGTTGACCACTGATTGGGGGCTTTCCTGAAACAACCACCATTACAGAATGCGAGACAACTTGTTTATTTCTTATTTCCTCTGTTTATCTAATACAACAAACTTGACAACCGACAGAAAGAAAAGCGAAAATAACTTTTTTCTTGGACGAACTTTTGTGCGGCATCTGTGTGCTGAAGAACGCTGATCAGTGAAACTACCTTGCAGTGTTTTTACTCAGCCGTAGTCTTTAAACTATATGCAGTTTAGTGTTGTTTACTATTTTTTACACATTCAATTTCAATAAGTGAAGCTACAAGAAGTGGATGGACTCTTGAACGTATTTACAAAGGAATATAAACTACTCAGACAGACTTGAAGCGGCGATCTCATCTGCTTACTACTCAGACTTTGTTAGAGAAATGCTAGATAAAAGAGGCAGTACACAAGTGAAACAAAGGTAAATCACATCAAATATTCACTTTTTACTCTGACATGCTGTGAAAATAGTCAGTAACACTCCATTTGTGTAGTTATTAGCCTCAACCCGAGTAAACAGAATGCTAATGCTAACAAGCTAATGCTAAATCCAATTTGTTTGTGTTGTCAGTGTGAGATTAACCCTGACATTTATCATTTATATATTGCTGAAATAGACTACAAGGAATTGCCTGACCGTACCCTCATGAATATATCATTTACTTTGGGGATGACTTTCTGACTGTTGGACACTGAGGACAAAAGCCAGACTTTTTAAGAACAATTTGGTACACTTGTTTATAAATCATATTGTTTTGTATATTATTGCTTTGTATTTCATTTACTTACACTTTAGTAAACTAACTCTGACCTAATATTGTCTGTATCAATGTAGAAATATACTAAACCACTTCTCCATAAGTTATCAGACTGATTTGTATAAACTACCTAGAAATAAAAAAACACAAACCACATCTACAGTAACCTATAGTTTAAGGGACTAAAGGTTCCAGGAACTTAAACGTTTGTGAATTGTTGGTGGAAAGGGGCCCATTGAGAGACCAACCCTTTTTCGATTACGCATGCACCTCTTGGTGCCCTAGCACCTCCAAAACCCTCAAATCTAGACTCCAAACATCCCAGAACAAGCTAGTCAGGTTACCCCACGTCACACCTCACCCCAACCCACTTCTCCAAAGATGGCTGGCTCAGGGTGGAGGACAGAGTAAAACAACTTGCACTGAGCCTAGTCTATAAAATCCGCTACACCTCCCTGATACCGAAGTACATGTCAAACTACTTCCTTAACGTAAATGACCGCCATAACCATAACACCAGAGGGAGCTCCACTAACCACGTTAAACCCAGATTCCGATCTAACAAAGGTCTTAACTCATTCTCTTTCTATGCCACATCAATGTGGAATGCGCTCCCAACAGGTATAAAAGAAAGGGCATCTCTATCCTCCTTCAAAACCGCACTAAAACAACACCTCCAGGCAACTTCAACCCTAAACTAACACCCTCCCTTCCACATCATACCTCTTCGGATTGTAAATAATCAAATGTAAATAATCAAATGTAGACACTATTTCTCATATTTTCTGATCTCCCTCTCTGTGTCCACTACTTGCTGCACATATCCTACCAAGTCAGTCCTACACTGTTTCAATGTCCATTTCTCTGATGATGCAATTGTTGATGACTGAAGTGTTGATACCAACCAATCCTAACCCCCCCCTCCATATCCCACACCCCGGATTGTAAATAATGTTAACAATTCGTTGTATATACTCTGATGATTATCTTGTGTGATGACTGTATTATGAAAATAGTATATATCTGTATCATGAATCAATTTAAGTGGACCCCGACTTAAACAAGTTGAAAAACTTATTCGGGTGTTACCATTTAGTGGTCAATTGTACGAAATATGTACTTCACTGTGCAACCTACTAATAAAAGTTTCAATCAATCAAAAAACCATAAGCGTAAGAAAAACAACAGATGTCCTAAGATAGAGTCCTGAGGCGCACCACTTATAGCGAACAACTAAAACTATTGATTGATTCTTGGTACCTGCAATGTTACAGTATGTAAGACAGGGCCTTGTGGAAAGTTTTTTTTTAATAAGTGGTAGAACATTCTAAAGATGTTATTGTATTGCCAGTAACTCAAAGAATACAAAAACATTCGAGAGAGGAAAAGAGCTGGCACACAAACCTCAGAAGCAATTCTTTTTGCTAGATTGTGAAGATGATTCCGCAGTGATGCGGTTAAGTCTGGCCGTGAGATAATAATGATGATGATTGCCAGGCGGCCCTGAAAACAAATTAAAGCGTAAAAGCCCCCGGCTCTCTTTTATATTAATGCGGCCGGGATGACCCCCTATACTAATGGAGGAGGGAGCAGCATCATCTTCAACCTTCTTCTCTCTCCACTGTAGACTCTTTTCTGCTTTTTTCACGACATGAAAATTCATATTTTATATTGGTTTATTTTATATTACATTTTCATAATATTTATACTAAATATGGGCAACCTCTGATTGTAGTGGACATTTGTCTTTTGCATATGAACACTTTATTTATTTTTTTAAAGAAATGTAACCAACAACATATGTCCACTGCAGAGGACACTGGTACACAGGAGGTTATATTCATAATTTGATAATTATAGTACAGCGGTACCTCAGTTTTTTGTTAGAAATTCTGTTTATTTTTTATTTTTAGTAGTTTGTTTAAAATAGGTGTTTGTCAGGAAGTATAAGTGACAAACCCCAAGATGCAGAGACAGCAGGCTTGGTGCAGGAAAACATGATTTAATGTCCAAAAAATTAAGAAAAAACACAAACCAGGAACCAGGAGCAGGCAAACTGGAAACAGGGAACAGGAACCAGCAAACAGGAACTAGGAACAAAAAGACAGCAAGCTGCAAACAGCTAATGGATACAGGTTGCAGCTTACAGATAGTAGCTTACAGCTACAACAACAATGACAATACTCCAGCACTGACTGGAGGGCAGAGCAGGTTTAAATAGCAGCCGGCTGATTGACACCAGGTGTGGCCAGGTGCCAATCAGCCGCAGCTGAGGGGAAACAGCGCCCAGGGAGAAAAGCAGGAAACAACCAAAATAAGAGCGCTGACAGGAAATAAAGACAAACAGAGGAAAAACCAAAACATAACTAAACTGTCAGTGACAAACCTTACAGTGTTAACAAGTCTAAAAAAAGCATGTTTCCCCAACAAAAATATTGTACAGCAAATCCAATAAATCTGTTCCAGAAACCCAAAAATATGAATACAAAACACATACAGATGACTAAAGTTTTACATGCAGAAAGCTTGCATATAATATCTATAAATGATGAAAGAAATTAATAAATGAACATGTTGGCCCTGCGATGAGGTGGCAACTTGTCCAGGGTGTACCCTGCCTTCCGCCCTATTGTAGCTGAGATAGGCTCCAGCACCCCCCGCAACCCCAAAAGGGACAAGCGGTAGAAAATGGATGGATGGATAAACATCACTTTTACTTTCACTGAAGACTCGTTGGCAAAGACAGTGATGAGTGTCACAATAAAGCCAAATAAATAGCAAAAGACGTGTAGCGAGCCCTTGTGAGGTACGCTTCGGTCCCGCTTAATGTCATGCGTGACATTAGTTCCAACGTTTTATGTGACCTGAAAGGTGTATTTTCCCTAATTCCAAACCATACGACTTCTGTCTTGATTGCTAGATTGTATGTTGGGTCTTAAATCTTATATTTCCTTCACTACAGTAAGTATTTGTGTACTTACAATAGTTTCTGCGTGCGCCCATTCTGATAGCGTACTGTATTCTGGAATCAATTACATTATTAAGTTAAAGTTAAAGTTAAAGTTAAAGTACCAATGATTGTCACACACACACTAGGTGTGGTGAAATTTGTCCTCTGCATTTGACCCATCCCCTTGGGGAGCAGTGGGCAGCAGCGGCGCCGCGCCCGGGAATCATTTTGGTGATTTAACCCCCAATTCCAACCCTTGATGCTGAGTGCCAAGCAGGGAGGTAATGGGTCCCATTTGTATAGTCTTGCAGATGTATCAGTCTCTAACAGTGGTACCAGTTTTCAATTTACAGTGTTGTTCTGTAAATTGAAAAATAACAACCATGTATTTTATGGTAAAAAAAAACTGGCAGCTCACTCGCCAAAAATGTACAGTAAAAATAACAGTGTTACTGGTTTTTCATTTACTGTAAAAACAACTGTCAATTTTACAGTAAAAAAACCTGGCAGCTCAGTTGCCAGAATTTCACCGTAACCATTAAAGTGGTATAGCATTTTTCTATTTACAGTAATTCAAAGTAAAAACGACCACAGATTCTACGGTAAAAAACTGGCAGCTCAGTCAATGTAATTTTACAATATCAACAAAAGTGGTAGTTTTTCCTATTTACAGTAATGCACTGTGAAAACGACCAAAGATTTCAGCTCAGTCACCAGAATCTTATCAGAGTTATAAAAGTGGGTACGTTTTTTTCCATTTACAGTAATGGACTGTAAAAACAACAACGACCATAGGTTTTATAGTAAAAAAACAGGCAGCTCAGTTGCCAGAAATGTACTTTTAAAGTAAAAGTGGTACGGTTTTCTATTTACAGTAACACACTCTAAAAACGACCAAAGATTTTACGGTAAAAAACTGGCAGCTCAGTCGTTGTGATTTTACCCTAAAAATAACAGTGTTACAGTTTTTCAATTTATGGTAATGCAATGTAAAAGCACCTGTTGATTTTGCGGTATAAACAGGCAGCTCAGTCGATAGAATTTAAAGGGGAACTGCACTTTTTGGGGAATTTTGCCTTTTGATCACAATCCTTATGAGAGACATGACAATGGATGTTTTTGGTTTTTTTCATTCTAAATATTAAATAAATGCTTACAATGGAGCCTATGGGAGCCGTGCAGTTCCACATATATATAGGCCTGAAAAAACATCCAAACACCTCTATTGAGGGTTTATATACATGATGTAGGTATATATGTAATGTAGTAAGAGACATATTTATAATAACATTTAATATTTACGTATTTTGATTATTTTAAGCATATATGGCACAATAATTCCAAAAACGCTTTATGACGTTTGCTTTTTTTTTCTTCATCACTGATTATTTCTCACTGCAGACTTTGAGAGCCAACAAACATAATAAAACACCACTTACTGTGCAATGTCTGCTTTCATTAGGAGGCCCACTTTTAAAATGTTCATATAATCCCATTTAGATGAAAAATGCCTCATAATCCTCACGAAAAAACGGGGCAATGGAGCGGAGGGCGGACCAAGCGTTTTTTCGTGTCGTTCTTGCCATTTCCAGGTCCTAAATGGCTGTCAAAGCATACCAACTTGTCGTAATACCTACTCAGACTTCTTCTGTCCAGGTGAGCTGCATGATTTATGATCTGGAATAAACTTACAGGGAGCAAGGAAGTGCGAAAGCAGGAGATCACTTTATTATGTAAAAACACGGACACACGTAAGTGATCCTGGCGCCGCTATAAATAGTTTGTCTGCCTTAGCACTTATAATAACAATATCACTAATACTTGGTTAATATTCAAGCCACGAAATGTAAATGGAGTATTGTTAGATGATTTTGGATGTTTTTTTATTGGATGTTATGGGTGAAATGGAGGAGCTCCCATTGGCCCTGCTGTAAGCTGACTTGTATTTACTTTTATTGACAAGTTAGAATGCATTAAAAAAATCCATCTGTCATGACTTTCATAATGATTGTGAACGAATTCCAAAAAAAAGTGCAGTTCCCCTTTAACCTTAAAAATAACAGTGGTATTGTTTTACCATTTACAATAATGCACTATAAAAACAACAACCTTAGATTTTACGGTAAAAACTGGCAGATCAGTGGATAGAATTTTGCCAAAAAAATTGTCAGACACGTGTCCATCTACCCCAGGGCAGTTGTGGCTACACATGTAGCTTACCACCATCAATGAATGTGGAGTGAATGAAAGATGGGTTGTCAGTTCTCACTGTAAAGCGCTTTGAGTGTTTAGAAAAGCGCTAAATAAATAAAATCCATTATTATTATTATCATAATTATTATTATGATAATAATAATTATAGTATGTTTTTTCCATCCATCCATCCATCCATACATTTTCTACCGCTTGTCCCTTTCGGGGTTCCGAGGGGTGCTGAAGCCTATCTCAGCTGCATTTGGGCAGAAGGCGGGGTACACCCTGGACAAGTCGCCACCTCATCACAGGGCCAACAGAGATAGACAGACAACATTCACACTCACATTCACACACTAGGGACAATTTTAGTGTTGCCAATCAACCTATCCCCAGGTGCATGTCTTTGGAGGTGGTGTACCCGGAGGGAACCCACGCAGTCACGGGAGAACATGCAAACTCCACACAGAAAAATCCCAAGCCCAGGATTGAACTCAGGACCTTCATATTGTGAGGCACATGCACTACCGTGCTGCCTGGTTGCAGACATGACCGCAATAAATTAATTTTCGGTTAATTACGAATTATTTAACATAAAGCCAACATTTTAATCGGTATAGCATAAAAAACTTGTTGACAGCCTTCTAAATACGGTTTTCAACATTATGACAGAGCTCTAGACATGAAATAACACCCTTTTAGTCATCTTTACATTCTTTGAATCCAATATAGTCATGCTGCCTGAAGCTGAGCCAATCAGTGACCATGACACGGAACAGCACACTTTGATTGGTTCAGTCTCCTCGAGTGGCCAATACTACTGCAATATCGATATTGCATTTTTATGGTTGAACATTTACAGTAATTTGGAGTGATAAACACTGCAAATTTTACTGTAAAATTTTGGCAAGTGAGCTGCCCGTTTTTTCCCTTAAAATTTACAGATTTTAAAATGGTTGCTATCGGAACTAGTGCTTCCCCCTAATAGTTATGATCGTTAAATAACCGTCATCATAAGGAGACACAGAATTCTTAAATATTAACGTTGTATAGAAGTTGACTGAAGAAGACGGCGAGGTCAACGCATCAAACCCCCCAAGAGAGACGTTAAAAAGGACAGCCTGTGCTCTGCTGAAGACCAAAGTGAATTAACACCTCAGAAAAATTAGACTTGATCATCAGCAGGGAGGAAGTTCCTTTTGCGTTGCCTCCAGCGATGTAGCGGCAAGGACAGAAGATGGTGGGGTGGTGTCGGGTGAAGAGGTGCGGTGTCATCTATTGAGGAACGTCAGAGACAGTGAGAGTGCCAGAGCAAGGCAGAAGTGGACGGATGTTGTCCTCACAAAGCTCTCACGCTGATTGCTCATCAAGAAGGCGGCGTTAAAAGTGGGGGTCGGTTCAGTTTCTTTTTTTTATTGTGGTTGGGGGAAGGTGGTAATAATCAGCCATGATACGTTGGCAGAAGTCAGTAAAAAATGTGATTTTAGTCCTACTTTTATTAAAGTAATAGATAAAGGTATCTGATAATGGCTTTTTTGCCGATATCCGATATTCCGATATTGTCCAACTCTTAATTGCCAATTCCGATATCAACTGATACCGATATATACAGTCGTGGAATTAACACACTATTATGCCTAATTTTGTTGTGATGCCGCGCTGGATGCATTACACAATGTAACAAGGTCTTCCAAAATAAATCAACTCAAGTTATGGAAAAAAATGCCAACATGGCACTGCCATATTTATTATTGAAGTCACAAAGTGCATTATTTTTTTTAACATGCCTCAAAACAGCAGCTTGGAATTTGGGACATGCTCTCCCTGAGAGAGCATGAGGAGGTTGAGGTGGGGGTGGGTGGGGGTGGGGGGGTTGTAGTGAAGGTGTATATTGTAGCGTCCCGGAAGACTTAGTGCTGCAAGGGGTTCTGGGTATTTGTTCTGTTGTGTTAATGTTGTGTTTATGTTGTGTTATGGTGCAGATGTTCTCCCGAAATGTGATTGTCATTCTTGTTTGGTGTGGGTTCACAGTGTGGCGCATATTTGTAACAGTGTTAAAGTTGTTTATACGGACACCCTCAGTGTGACCTGTATGGCTATTGACCAAGTATGCCTTGCATTCAATTGTGTATGTGAAAAGCCGTAGATATTATGTGACTTGGCCGGCACGCAAAGGCAGTGCCTTTAAGGTTTATTGGCGTTCTGTACTTCTCCTACGTCCGTGTACCACTCCGTACAGCGGCGTTTTAAAAAGTCATACATTTTACTTTTTGAAACCGATACGGATAATTTTGAAACCGATAGCGATAATTTCCGATATTACATTTTAAAGCATTTATCGGCCGATAATATCGGCAGTCCGATATTATCAGACATCTCTAGTAATAGACCAAAGATGTGGTTTGCACAACACAAATGTCCAGGTTATGTTTGAAACTACAAACAAACTTATTTTCTTTTATTTTTGTTGTTTTCGTTGTCACTTGCAAGTACTTGTAGATGGGGAGGAGCCCACAGCAGCACTCCGTGCGAGTTGAGAAGTTATTTTTTTTATTTCTGGAACTCCATAAGTCTCCTCAAGATGTGTTGCTTGTTTTTGGTTTTTTTGATAGAGTATATTCAGAAATGTCTAATTACTTGTTAAGTTCTCTTTTTATTCTCTGGCAGACGAGGTGTGCTGTAATGGGTTTTCTCAAAGTTTTATCGTGATTGGACAAATCTTTAAAAGACCAATAGCGTCTGAATGACCACCATTTTACAAACAAATGTTCTGTGTGTATTTTATTTTTATCTTCAAAATTAATCCGGCAGCCATCTCCCGTTATATACATTTTTGAGCAACGGGTAGATAACTAACTGAATTTGGAACTCTTTCCATCACTAGACTCAATATGTCTCCCCCTCGAGGTGTGTCGTCATCTATAGAACTATAGCCCATTTCTGACACTGACACAGTTAACATTATGAGCAAAACATTAATATAAAAGGATCCTCCCCTGCTCTTCCTCATGCTCTTTCAGCATTTCCTCAAGAATATTGAGGAAAATATCAGTAGAAGAGGACGCAAACTAGAATATTAGTGACTTACCTTCTTTTTCTCTCGTTTTTATTTTTATTTTTTTTAAATCTATTTTTCCGCAGATTCATAGTTAGGCCCAATCCCAATACACCCCCTCGCCCTACTTTTTAGCACTCTCCCTACATTTTGCGCGTTCCCTTAAAGGTAGTGGTGTCCCAATGACTCTTTGCATGTAGGGTTAGTGGGCATAACGAGGTCTACGGGGTATGAATCTAGCCCTTCAGAGTGAGGCATTTCAGATGCTGACTTGCTCAGGTAGGGCCAGAGAAAAAGGCACAATTTCTGCATAAGTTATATAATATATAACATGTTAGTTCGGAACATTAGTTTGTAATTTTAGTCAGCTAGCTAACGTTAAGCTAAAATACTAAATAATAATACCAAACTTTAAAGCTTGCGAATGTGAAAACATTAATGTTACATACCTTCAAAAAATTCACAAGAGACAACAGTCCTAGATGGCGACATCTTCTCAGCTGTTAACTCCATTGCTGTTGGACTTGTTGTGTAATGGTGGGACTAAAGGGTTGTACATTACACCGCTACTAAGAAAGTAGCGTGGTACTAATTCATTTTAAAAAGTACTACTGCCTTTGGAAAACACCCGAAAGTTATTTTCCATCCACATGTGCTGCCGTGTGGCGGTTACGTTGCTGAGCCGCGGCACATTTGTGTGTCAAAACGCACACACCGAGCACATACAATCATAATTAATCATCCAAAGGAATAATGACAAAATAACTGCAATTATAATAGTTAATAAAAAGGTTGCGTGAAAGGCAATATGAAGGTATTTGGGCTTCAGAACTATCAATAAAGATGACGCTTTCAACATGGAAGTGCCGCGCTGCTTTAAAACATGCCTCGCCAAATGTGTCAATACAGCATTATCACCGTTGCTTCAAATTTAGGTAAACATTTAAATGACAAACATCCAGCCATGCACAAGGAGTTTAAAGCGTGGCAGGTAATATAGTTAACAGCTTCCCGCAAGCACATATACAGTAGATACGAGACACGCACATAGCTTGTTGAAAATTATTGGGGCAGTCCAAACCGCAAGTGAATTGACTGGATTTCGTGGGAATAAATTCCCACTCACATTTGTGTTTTATCTTTAACAATGTCTGTTTTACATGCTACATGTCTTATGTGTGTATTTTTAGCCTTGTTTTTTTTAAGTGTTTACTAATTATTGTAATTGTTTTAAAGCACAGGTCAAAATTGGCAATCATGAAGCATATCAATAAAGCTTTCTATTCTATTCTAACCTAATTCTAGATTATGTCAGGCTTCATCTAATATGTAAAATTATAGTAAACTGTTATTTGAGTGCAATAAGAAAAGCCCATGTGTTTAATGCACATTTTAATTTTAATTCTACATTGTGCTTTGGTTGCAATAAGAAACATGTTTAATCATACATTTTATCACAAATATTCAGTTAAAATGAAGCCAATAATAGACTTAGACTTAGACTAACTTTATTGATCCACAAGGGAAATTGTTCCACACAGTAGCTCAGTTACAAGTGATGGAAAGATAAGGATGGAAAGGATAATGCAGGTATAAAGTAGACTAAAAATGTACCATTGTAGCAATATGAAATATAACATATATGTAAAATGTATATATTATATATACAGTATATAATATACTGATATATTATATCTTTATATAATATATACAATATATAACAAATCTCAATTACCATGTACAATATTACAGTATATGTAACAGCTGCAGCAAAAAAAGGGCAGCATAAAATAGAGAGTAGATCCAGCAGCAACTAGACAATATAAACAAAGAGAGGTAGTTAACATAGAAGCCATAGATGTCATATATTGCTGTATAGTGAGTGATTATACATTTTATAATGACATTTTTTGTGTTCTCCTTTATTTTGAAAAGTATCAAAAAGTATTAGACTTAGACTTGGACTTAGACAAACTTTAATGATCCACAAGGGAAATTGTTCAACACAGTAGCTCAGTTACAATGATGGAAAGTGTAAGGATGGAAAGGACAATGCAGGAATAAATAGACTAATATAGCTATAAAAAAAATCTAACATATATATGAATATATACATATGTGTACAGAATAATTTATATACAGTTATATTATATTATGTCTATAACATATATACAATATAAACCAAAGACCATGTACAGTATTACAGTATATACAGTATATATGACAGCAGCAGCATAAAATAGAGAGTAGGTCCAGCAGGAAATAGAAATAGACATTATAAACATTATAAATAAAGAGAAGTAGCTAACATGTCAGGTGTCAGGTAATAGGCAGATGTCATCTATTGCTGTATGGCGAGTGATTATACAGCTGGATGGAGTACGGAATGAAGGAGTTCTTGAATCGCACAGTGCGGGAAGGAAGTTGAAGGAGCCTGTTGGAGTATGAACTCCGCTGTCCCTTAATTGTCAGGTGGAGTGGGTGGGCAGGATTGTCCATGATGGCGAGCAGTTTGTCCAGTGTCCTCCTGTCCCTCACTGACACAAACGCCTCCAATTGCGTGCCAATAGTTTGGCTGGCTTTCCGGATCAGTTTATCAATCCGGTTTGAGTCCCTTTTGCTGGTGCTGCTCCCCCAACAAACCACTGCAAAGTACAGTGCACTGGCCACAACAGACTGATAAAAGATCTCCAACAGCTTGCTGCACACATTGAATGACCTAAGCTTCCTCAGGAAAAAGAGTCTGCTCATGCCCTTCTTGTAAACAGCTTTGCAGTTGTCCTTCCAGTCCAGTCTGCTGTTCAAGTGGACTCCCAGGTACTTGTACTGCTCCACTACTGCCACCTCCCGGCCCTGGATCTTGATGGGCTCCACCGGGGTCACTCTCTTCCTGAAGTCGATGACCAGCTCCTTGGTCTTGTCCACATTAAGGACCAGATGGTTCGCCTGAGACCACTCCACAAAGTCAGCGATCAGTGTCCTGTACTCCAATTCCCGTCCCTCTCCGATACACCCGACCACAGCAGAGTCGTCAGAATATTTCTGCAGGTGGCAGGACCTGGAACTATACTGGAAGTCTGAGGTGTACAGGGTGAACAGGAAAGGAGACAGGACGGTCCCCTGTGGAGCACCTACACCACTGACCACAGTATCCGACAGGAAGCTCCCCAGTCGCACAAACTGGGGCCTGTCAGACAAGTAATCAGTGATCCAGGAGACAATGGATGAACTGACACCCATCCTGAGCAACTTGTCACTCATCAGAATTGGCTGAATGGTGTTAAAGGCACTGGAGAAATCAAAAAACATGATCCTCACAGTGCCCTTCCCACCATCCAGGTGAGAGTGAGCATGATGCAGCAGGTAGATAACAGCATCGTCCACTCCTACATGGGGCTGATATGCAAACTGTAGAGGATCCAGGGAAGGAGCCACCAGTGGTCTCAGCTGATCCAGCACAAGTCTGTCGAGGACCTTCATGACCTGGGACGTCAGGGCAACAGGTCTGAAGTCATTTGAGCCCGATGGGATGGGCTTCTTGGGCACCGGCACTATGCAGGATGTTTTCCATAGCACTGGTATCCGTTCTAGCTTCAGACTCAGGTTGAAGATGGAGTGCAGGATCCCAGTTAAAATTGAAATGCATAACGATATACATTTTGGTACCAAAATATTGGTGTCGGTACAACTCTTGTGTGCAAATGCAACTATGTAGTCGCTTATGTGCCCAAACGTAAACTATGCAGTGCAGTGACGTGCAGTCAGTAGAGGCAGGGGAGGCGGGGCCTCACCTGCCATCATGGAATGAAAAAAAATGTAAAAAGAAAAAAAAAATTATTAAATGGTTATATGTATCCAGTGATTATACTAAAGTTATTTTCCATTTAACTTCACCAGTTTTAGATTATTTTTATTTTTATTTTTAACTTTGCCGTTGAAATACTGAGAAGAGACGGTGCGGTGATCAGCAGCCAGTTGAGGCACGTCACTCAGTTGTGCCTCAACATGGATTGTGCGCAATGACTCGGCTAACTGCTGGCCTGCTGTGCAGTGAGACCGTATTGCTAAATGAATTATATCAGCTAACTAAACTATGGCATAGTTTAGTTAGCTGAGGTATATAATGTACAGTGTATTTTGTCAACAACTGTATGTGTGTAACATATTTTTTGTGCTGAGCATTCATAAAACTGCTGCAAAAGACGTACTGGCTGAGGCTCGCAGTAATCCGGCCTCCTGGTGGTAGAGGGCGGTAGTGATACCAGAGATCATTCCTCGGCCGCAGAAGAAGTGAGAACAAGCAACAGTTAAGTCAAGTGCAGCGATTGTTTATTTCCTCTCGCCTGAACTTTTATTAAAAACATGGAGGATTACATATGAAAAATAAAACAGTTTTCTAAACTGGACTTTCAATCGAAGCAGGAGGTAATAATTAAAGGTAGACCAACGCTGGAGCTAAAAGGTTTGCTTTTGACTTCGGGACAGAAGACCCATTCTTTTCAAACGGCGTGGTACACACGCAAAGGCTGGCTGTGTGGATTTCTAGCAAGAAAGGTAAGACCATAATAATGTTTTTTTTATTAAATGTGCTTTTTTGTGTGCTACAGTTTGTATGTGTAAAGAATGCTGGTATGAGCTTTTAAACATAACCCGTTAACTGCTGCCAATCACATGGTGAATAAGATACTCTTTAGGGTTCATATGTTTGTAAATCTGACTGTGATGAAGTCAGTGCCTCACCAGTCATGAACCTCACCGCACGTCACTGATGCAGTGACGTAGCAAGTGGTGTCCCAATTCCTAGGGAAGATTACAAAGCTCTACCTCGAGGGTGTAGTGGTAGTGGGTGAGGGGGTGTATTGGGATTGGGCCTTAGTCTTTCTACCCTCGATGGTGCTCCTGATTTTCGGGATCACATTTGACTTCAGCTCTTTTTCTATCCAAACTACGACGAAAACTCATCTTCTTCAAGGTCAGAACCCTTAAATCCATCGCTGCAAATTACACTCCTCTCGCTTGGTCCGTCACATTTTGCGCGAGTCAATTGGAGTGGAAAGGGCCATACTTTCCTCATTTTCCCATCATTTGGAAGTTTAAACAGGCTGACCTTGTTTAGTTGTCATGCTACAACCTGCAACAATACATCTCGCAGACATATTTGATAAATTCTTTCAAGTTCTGTGCAAAAATAACATGATTTGGGATGAAGATGCTACCAAAACACAAACAACGTAGTATGAACTTGCCTCCAGACTTCTGTAGGTGACAACAGCAGGTGATGTCGTTTTGGAACTGAAAAAGGGAGTTCCAGAATGAACTGAAACTCATAAGAAAACAAGCTTAAAATCACTTTAGTGTCAATTTGGGGGGAAATTTCACCTGTCAACATCATCTTTAGGTCCACAACTCTGAAATAAGTGCCAGTGTTGACAGTATTGAAAGGGTTTGTTGAATGACAATTTAGTTGCTAAGTGAGGTGTTTTGCTTGATGGCGGCCATATTTGACGGATCTTGCGCAAACTTTACACACATGTGCTTGTCTGTCTCGTAAAAGCCTGCTCAGTGGCCTTGTGGTTAGAGTGTCTGCCCTGAGATCTGTAGGTCATGAGTTCAAACCCCGGCCGAGTCATACCAAAGACTATTAAAATGGGACCCATTAACCTCCCTGCTTGGCACTCAGCATCAAGGGTTGGAATTGGGGGTTAAATCACCAAAATGATTCCTGAGCGCGGCCACCGCTGCTGCTCACTGCTCCCCTAACCTCCCAAGGGGTGGAACAAGGGGATGGGTCAAATGCAGAGGGTAATTTCACCACACCTGGTGTGTGTATGACTATCAGTGGTACTTTAACTTTAACTTAAAAGTGTGTACCAAATATTTTGGTGATTGGGCTTAACACTGTAAAGTTGCAGAGTGTGTTTTGGGAGAAATTTCAATTCTATCCGACTTATGAGGGATCCAACTCGTAGTTCATGTTTTGACACATGGTCAGCCTTTTGTGTGCAGCGGTTCAGGACTAGAAAAGTTAGTCATGATGGGGGTTTAGGGGAATGGTACTTGAGCGAGATTTCACACACACACACACACACACACACACACACACACACACACACACACACACACACACACACACACACACACACACACACACACACACACACGAGTAGTCCGTGTCAATTAGAGAATTGACAATGATTGATTGATTGGCCGCGTCTCTCTCTGCACCACCCTGAAGGCTCTACATCAGTCAGCTCATCACTTTACACTTCATTTACTTGGATCTCTGCTCCCTTTGTACACTAGAAACACACACACACACACACACGCACACGCACACGCACACACACACACACACACACACACACACACACACACAAGTTCTCTTATTCATAATGCATACAACTAAATGCAGCTTCCCTAATTAGAGGCCAAAGTACCTTGTAAAAGTTTCTGTCACTTTAATGTTCATTTGTGTTTGCGATGCAGAACAGTGCGGCAGATGCTTGAAGAAGTAAACTTGCACAGAAGTTGATTTGCACGGAACAAAAAAAGAAATCCAATGATGCTCAAATTCTGATAATTTTTCATGCGTCTTGAAGGACACTTTTTTTTGGCTGAAGACGTGTGCTAAATTTGAGATTGCACTTTTAATCTAGGAAGTTAACATTGTTAAATAAATACAGCTCTGACAGTGTCACTGAAATGTCAGCATTATTATTTTTCAGTGGCGGGCCGTGCGTTTCCCACCTCGGCTTTCAGTGATGTCCGACTTCAATGACTACCTCTCAAAATACCATCATTTATGTCACCACATGACCATTGCTGGAGAAATACTATACAGAAACACATTTGCACACTACTGCGCATTGTACAAAATGGGTTATTTTCTGGCGATTTAAAAATCAATAAACCCGCATCAGCAATTAAAACATATCTTATGTAGTACTGTCAAAATTTAAATTGCAAAAAACATTTTGAATGTGAAAAAATTACGAAATTAAATATCTGAACTCACATTTCACCGACAGCTGAGCTAGCTTCCGGGGTTGGCCGAGATGTTCTCACAAGATGTAGTTTCTCTTTAAATATCCTTCTTGAAAATGGCCTTGCAAATATATGTGTTGTCTTGTCTAATCATAAAAGATGCAAACGAGGCGCGTTGGCTGAGTTCTTAAAGTTTACTCCACTACTGTGGCATGCTGGGTAATGGAGTTCTTATGTTACCTGGCTCATACATCACTATATATCTGCCTTAGGCCATCTAGAAGGCCTTACTGACAACAACTCGTGATCTGATTGGCTATTGCAAGTGTCTGTCAAATGTATGTCCCCGTTCGCTTACAGCAGTGGTCCCCAACCACCGGGCCGCGGCCCGGTACCGGTCCGTGGATCAATTGGTATCGGGCCGCACAAGAAATTAAAAAAAAATATATAATAATAATAATTATTATTATTTTTTTTTTTTATATTTCTGGTTCCTACATTATATATCAATATAGATCAATACAGTCTGCAGGGATACAGTCCGTAAGCACACATGATTGTATTTTTTTATGACAAAAATAAATCAATAAAATAAATAAATAATTACATGAAATTAAAATAAACTTGGTCAGTGGGACACATTTTCCAGCGTTGACCGGTCTGCAGTTGCAAAAAGGTTGGGGACCACTGGCTTACAGTGTACAGACGCCAGCATTGTTGATTCTGATGGCTCTAGGCAGATTTCGTACAGCATGGCAACATAAACTGGCAGAATTCTGATTGGATAAAAACTCTAAACTAAAAACAACAGCGCTGGAAGGAGCATAATATGACATGAAGAGAATATGAATACTTTTAGATATTTAGGCAAAGTAAATAAAAAATTACTTTTATCTTTAATTATGATCATGATTTCAGGTTATGTTAGGCCAGCAGAGAAGGCCTTGCTGGCCCTGACGTCACACCACTGTTATTTTTACATTGCATTACTTGAATGGCGTACCTAATGATGAATGATCTATTGAGTCATTTGTTAATGTAATTGACATTTCCATTTTCATCGTTGGCGATGCTCTGCTGATGAGTTCCAACTTCATGCCCGGCGTGCACTTGAGAGCCTCCAAAAGTCGAGCCCACCCACCCTCCTTCGACCAAAATAGATTGCTTGCAAACTATTGATTTTTGGCCCGTGCTGCTCAAGTAGGCCTCGTTACAGGCACTCATTAAATCTTCTTGTCACTGCAGAGGCTTCTACAAAGAGCATTATGCTGCACCGACAAATGAGCGGAATTCTCAAACTGAGACTACGGGTTGTTTTAATAGAATCTCACGGGTAGCTTCCCCCACGACGCCGCCTCATTCTCTCTGACACCAAACATCTGTTTGAGTCCCTCACCTGCCGAAAGAAGAAGCGTCTAAAAGAAAGTGTGTGGAAACAACTAGAACACTGACAGGGAGGAGAGGAAAGGGGACGCCAAATAAGGAGAACATCATCCATTATGGAGACACAGTGCATGGAGCAGGCACACCGTGGCTGCAAAGTCGCAATCAGGAGCGAAGGATGCTCCTCACCCATTGGGATTTCTCATCTCATCTTCAACTTATCTTGCTGGAAGCTGCAAGGAAGTCACACAAGCTCAAAGGCCGGCCTCCAGCTAGGATGGGAACGCCAGGAGACAAAGATGAGAGGGTGAAAAGATGAAGGAAGAAGTGCAAAAGGATCATGGGCACATTGCACAGACTTCCTAATCAATTCTGGTCAGGCATTGAATGAGAAAATACTGATTTCCTATACTGATCGTATCCATCACAGTGATTGGACGGTTTTAAATGTGGGCACATTTCAGCATTTGAATGGTACAGAGTTCAAAATAAATTTGACATGTACTTTTTTGTTTGGGGAGCAATCTCGGAACCTTGCTTTGATGCGTTTTTGTTGCTGATTGGTCGACAAGGAATGGAGTGTAAGAACTCAGTGTTACCTCAATTTTCATAAGTAATCCGTTCCAAAAGAAAGAATCCTATGTATCCAGACACCCCAAATTATAAACTCATAACGCATTTTGACAGAATAGTTTCAGTTTTATACGCAGAAAACTAATCATGGGATTCTTTGTTAGGGCATTCCGTAAGATCCTTTGTTGGGTCATTCCGTGGGATCATATGTTTTTTTATAAATAAATGATAAATGAGTTGTACTTGTATAGCGCTTTTCTACCTTCAAGGTACTCAAAGCGCTTTGACAGTATTTCCACATTTACCCATTCACACACACATTCACACACTGATGGCGGGAGCTGCCATGCAAGGCGCTAACCAGCAGCCATCAGAGGCAAAGGGTGAAGTGTCTTGCCCAAGGACAGAACGGACGTGACTAGGAAGGTAGAAGGTGGGAATTGAACCCCAGTAACCAGCAACACTCCGATTGCTGGCACAGCCACTCTACCAACTTCGCCACGCCGCCCCATTTATCTGCAATGTTCATATTTTGTCTGAGACGGAATACAAAAACCAGGGTAAAATTTTGGGTGACATTTTTGTTGAAAACCAAATAATACAAAAGTAGGACATACGAAATATGGGTTAACAATGTATATCAGTTTTGCACCAAAGTGTTTCTATGGTCCAAAACAAATCCAACATATTCTATTGTAGTTTGATAATGTCATGTCTGTTGATCATGTTTTTGTTTTGGCCATGTGTTTGTTTTTTGGACTCTTTTTAGTTCCTGGTTGCACTTCCTGGTTTGTTTGTTTCCATAGCAACTCATTAGTTTTCACCTGGTTCACATCGTCATGTCACGCACCTGTTCACGTTTAGAGTCACGCACCTGTTTTCACTGATCATGTCACTATATAAGCTTTTTTGTTTCTGTTGTTCGTCCTGGCGACATCACATTCACACTCCTGCCACTCTGTTCACGCTCATGATCCATGCTGCTCTTTTTCATGCTTTTTCCTCATGCCAAGTAAGTTTTGTTGAATAGTTTTTGTGCCCTTGTGCAAGTCTTTTGTTTTGTATAGCCAAGTTTTCTACCTCCACTGTGAGCGCCTTTTGTTTATTCCTTTTTTATTGTTAAATAAACATGTATTTAAATTCACGCCTCGCACGCGCCAATTTTCCGTTGCCTTCTGGGAGAACCAACCACGCCAGGGACCAAGTCCTGACAGTATGTCGCCAGCAGAAAAATTCTCCTGCACAAGAATTGGACGTTTTTGACGAGGCTTCTTGGGCGGTCCTGCGCGCGATGGAGGAGGAAACTCTGCGCTACTCCTCCGTGGAGTACAGAGACTCCATTTGGTCCGAGGACTTCGCTGCGTCACAGCAGTCCCGGAAGCGCCGCTCCAGACGAAGAACGTCAGGGAGGGCTTCCGCAAGCCGAGAGGACACGTCACTCCCGCAAGCTCCTCTCCCTCCGGGTGGAAGCAAGCAGCAGGCAGCCCAGCTTCGCCCTGATGACTTCACAGACCAGGATTTTTTTTTCAAGACTTTTTCTTTTGATCACTCCCCTCCAGCAAAAGACTCTAAACCCATAAACATGATACAACACTATCAAAACATGCTTTTGGATATTAGAGCAAGTCAATCCAAGCCACCCAAATTCCATGCCCTGCCCCCCAGGACTCAAGCCACGCCCAAGTCACAAAAAATGTTTTTCTCTCCCAATCAATCCCAGGTGGGGAAGAATAAAATACTTTTTGGACAATTACAAGGGGAGGATTCTGCCCCCCTCCTGACCTCTCTTCACCCACCCCAAAAGACGGTTCCGGAGCGCGTCTGGGATCCGCTCCTTGAGGGGGGGGCTAGGGCTGGGAACTGTTCAGGTGGGGCAGTTCTTTGGTCTGCCAAGCCACAGCCTCTGGTTCGGCCACCACCACCGGTCTTTCCACGCTGCCAAGCTCCAGTTGCTGCACCACGCTGCCAAGCTCCAGTTGCTGCACCACACTGCCAAGCTCCAGTTGCTGCACCACACTGCCAAGCTCCAGTTGCTGCACCACGCTGCCAAGCTCCAGTTGCTGCACCACGCTGCCAAGCTCCAGTTGCTGCACCACGCTGCCAAGCTCCAGTTGCTGCACCACGGCTGGCACCCGTCGCAGCACCACGGCTGGCACCCGTCGCAGCACCAGCTCCACCACGCTAAGACCCACCACGCCGAGCTCCGGTACCAGCTCCACGACGCCGAGCTCCGGTACCAACTCCACGACGCCGAGCTCCGGTACCAGCTCCACGATGGCAAGCTCCGGTACCAGCTCCATGATGGCAAGATCCGGTACCAGCTCCACACCAAGACCAAGACCCACACCAAGACCAAGACCCTGACCCACGCCAAGACCAAGACCAAGACCCCCCAAGCCAAGACCAAGTCCAAGACCCCCCATGCCAAGACCAAGTCCAAGAGCCCCCATGCCAAGACCAAGTCCAAGACCCCCCATGCCAAGACCAAGTCCAAGACTCCCCATGCCAAGACCAAGTCCAAGACACACCATGCCAAGACCAAGTCCAAGACCAACCATGCCAAGACCAAGTCCAAGACCAAGACCAACCATGCCAAGACCAAGACCAACCATGGCCACGACAAGCTTTGCCACGCCAAGACCCGCCACGCCAAGCTTCGCCGCCTGACCCGCCACGCCAAGCTTCGCCGCCTGACGCGCCACGCCAAGCTTCGCCGCCTGCCACGATGACGACTCATCCACCTCCTAGTCAGCCACGGATGTGGCCATTCCATGGGCGTCCACCTCGTCTGGTACAGCGGCGCTCTACGCGGCGCCGGCATCTAACTTTGCCCCGGTGGATTCGGGGACACCTGGTCTGGCGACCCACCGCCATGTCCCCCTCCCGCCCTCCCATGACTCTTGATCCTGCCTTGTTTTATTTGTTTTTGGACATCTGGGATCTGTCCTTAAGGGAGGGGCTCTGTCATGTCTGTTGATCATGTTTTTGTTTTGGCCATGTGTTTGTTTTTTGGACTCTTTTTAGTTCCTGGTTGCACTTCCTGGTTTGTTTGTTTCCATAGCAACTCATTAGTTTTCACCTGGTTCACATCGTCATGTCACGCACCTGTTCACGTTTAGAGTCACGCACCTGTTTTCACTGATCATGTCACTATATAAGCTTTTCTGTTTCTGTTGTTCGTCCTGGCGACATCACATTCACACTCCTGCCACTCTGTTCACGCTCATGATCCATGCTGCTCTTTTTCATGCTTTTTCCTCATGCCAAGTAAGTTTTGTTGAATAGTTTTTGTGCCCTTGTGCAAGTCTTTTGTTTTGTATAGCCAAGTTTTCTACCTCCACTGTGAGCGCCTTTTGTTTATTCCTTTTTTATTGTTAAATAAACATGTATTTAAATTCACGCCTCGCACGCGCCAATTTTCCGTTGCCTTCTGCGAGAACCAACCACGCCAGGGACCAAGTCCTGACAGATAACGGTCACAGAACGACGCTACAATGTGCTTGTGGAGCTGATTAGTCCACAGGTAAAGGAGTATAAGTAATCAGGATGGTTACCTAATTCGGTACTTAGGCACTAACCGAATTCTGTTGATACAATAAAGTAGTACCAGTTCATGTAAAAAGAAAATAGTACCACATCTCCATACCTGGATTGTATGTGACGTCATGTCCTGTTGCTGAATGTCAGTGTTTACCTCACGGTGACAACATGAACACTTTAGATTTAGCGTTAGTCTGTTAGCATTAGCATTCAGTTCACTCGGTTTGAGGCTAATAACTGCACGAATGGCGTGTCATTGACTCGTTTACTGCCTCCTCTATTTCACATGTATTCTCAAACAACAAAATTGTCGAGTTCCTGTGAGCAGCTTTTAAGTCGGGCTGAATACCGAACATTTGTTTGTAAATACGTTTAACAGAGTGCTTTCTCTTCTTGTAGCTTCGCAGACCAAAATGAAGTTTGGTAATATTCAATAAACAACATTCACATTCTACAACTTAGTTAAAACACTGCAGGATAGTTTCACTAATCAGCATTCTTCAGCACACAGATGCCACATAAAAGTTCCTGCAACTCAAAAATTCCTATCGTTCTTCCTAGTATAGTAGAAATACACAAGAAATAAGACATAAACAAACTGTCCCTGCATACTCTGATGGCGCCTGAAATTCTGAATACAAAGTTTTAAAAACACCCCCACTTTGTTCTACCAATCAGCATTTGAAAATATAGCCCACCCCTTTAAAAGTTAATTGGGAAATTCTGTAAGTCCCACCTAGCAACTACGGACCAAATGTCACGTCGGGGTCGCAGGTTTATGCGTGGTCGTTGTCCCGGGATGCAGACAGACAACTCCGGACGAAGCGTGCAGGTAGGATATGATTCATTGTCCATAAATCATACACCGTAAATACAAACAGACAGAAAACCAAACAAAAGGGATGCGTGCCGATCGCACGGGAAGTTAAGGTGAGACTTAGCGCAGGAATCAAAAGCATGGAAACAAGAAGTCATCCAACGTAACGTGTTGCTTGTAGCAAACAACGAAGCCAGACAGTGTGTGGCGAGCAACGTGAATAAATAGCTCTCTGATTAGTGCCTGGCAGAAGGTGAGCATCCCCACTAATCGGAGGCAGCTGAAACCAATCAGCAGAAACCAGTGCTTGCCGTGGTGCAGAAACCAGTGCTTGCCGTGGAGCAGGAACCGGTGCTTGCCGTGGAGCAGGAGCGGGTGTTAGCCTGGGAGCAGGAGCAGGTGCTAGCCTTGGAGATGGAGCAGGAGGCTGAAAGGATGGCGTCTGCAGGCCCACCTGGGCAGATGGGGGCGTCTGCAGGCCCACCTGGGCTGGTGGCGGCGTCTGCAAGCCCACCTGGGCAGATGGCGGCATCTGCAGGCCCACCTGGGCTGAGGTTAGCCGTGACCTTGGTGGAGGTTGGCTTGGCACGCTGAAGGACAGGTGATGGTGGTCGAGCAGGAGGTTGCCGCTTGGCTGGGCGCAGCTGTGCCACCCCACTAGCCCAGCTATCAGCCCTAGCCCCCCGCCCCCTTAGGACGCGGTACCAGACACTTCCTGTGTGATCTGGAACCGCCTTTGAGGTTGAACAGGGGGAGACATCTGTGCAGTGGGTGCAACAATAGTCATTGGGGGCGGAGTCAGAGTCATGGGGGGGGCTTGAGCCCTCAGGATAGGGACTGACCTGGTGAGCAAGTCTGTAAAAAGAATTCCTGATATTCCGCCACAGTTGCCAGAATGTCCTTAGCGGGAGGCTGACAGAAAGAATTGCAGAAAAAACCCTCTTGCTCTCTGACGTCATTATCAGTAGGCAGGGTGACGACATCAGAGGGTGACAGCGGAGTGACGTCATCAGCGCAAATGTCCATTTGGCTCACAGCCCAGTCGGTCAAATGTTAAGAAAAAATGAGTGATTGGGATACCAAACATCAGCGGCGAGGATGACTGGGCTGCTTGTGGCTTGGTTTGATCCTGAGGAGGAGTTGGCGAGATTGGCGCGTCCCAACAGCGAGTCGAAGCCTTCTTTGACGGCTTCCGTCTTTGCCGACACGTCCGGCACGGCGGTGTTGCCATTTCCCCGGGCCAGAAGGAGTCGATGGAGACCAATGAACTTCCGGGCCCCCACACCATGTTACTCCTCTCCTCGGGCGAGTAGCGAAGCGTCTCCGCTTCCATCGCTCTTAGCACCTTCCGCATACTTTTCATCCACTTCCTCGAAGTCGGTATATAGCTGGCTTGGTTCTGTCACGTCGGGGTCGCATGTTTATGCGTGGTCTTTCTCCCGGGATGCAGACGGACAACTCCGGACGAAGCGTGCAGGTAAGATATGATTTATTGTCCATGAATCATACACCATAAATACAAACAGACAGAAAACCAAACAAAAGGGATGCGTGCCAATCGCACGGGAAGCTAAGGAGAGACTTAGCGCTGGAATCAAAGGCATGGAAACAAGAAGTCATCCATTTGTTTGTAGCAAACAACAAAGCCAGACAGTGTGTGGCGAGCAACGTGAATAAATAGCTCTCTGATTAGTGCCCGGCAGCAGGTGAGCATCCCGGACACTAATCAGAGGCAGCTGAAACCAATCAGCACCCATGGTAACCAACACAAACCCAGGGGTGCACAAAACAGGAACTGAGGGAGTCCAAAACTAACAGAACAAAACCTAAACAAAACATGATCCGGGCCACGGATTATGACATCAAATTAGGGGTACTTAATTTACTCGTTAAATGGGAAAGTTCCTGTGGTGGAAAAGGACCTAAGAATGCTCATTTCAATGCCAACAAAGCAAGCATGTCTAATAGAAAGCAATCAAAAATAACTTTTCAAAATGTGCTAGGTGGATGCAAATTTACTATGGATATGCCATGTACACGCCACTTATTAGCATCATGACCATTTCAACATCTCCACATTTGGTAATCAAAACTATAACTAAAATGCGTGTCACAATCACACAAGGAGTGCGTAATAAATAAACTGCTTACAATATTAACACTTTTTAGGACTCAACGAAAACAAGACTGTCACATTTAACTTAAGCACAAAGGCTACTTCCTTACTACGGCAAGACTAGGACGAGCTAAAATGAATGCATACTTGCAAATGACACTCTGAAGTGTAAAAAAAACTTAATATAACAATTGGACACAACAGCTATCTTTATCAGCTATTTTATTTTGAAGGAAATTAACATTTATTACACAACAAACAATTAGTACAGTAGCGTAAAAGATACATTTACAGTGTTTATGTGGCTTTGCTTCATGTTGACGTTGGAGAAGTGTTGTGTTCATTGTATGTCAGTTAGTTTCTGTGGTTAGTTGCTTGGCTGGCGTCATGATCGCGTACCACTTTGTGCCTCATGACACTACTTTCTGTTTCACTGTCGATAACTTGCATTTAATGAGCTGATAGGGTTAGCACTCACTGCTTCATGCACAGAGAACATCTTGATAAAATCATTGTTTTTTTTCCGAGTAACATGTCACACGAGTTTAGTCCGTAAGGACTCGGATTCGGGACCAGAAGCGTTTCCTGCAGAGAAGAACTGCTTTCATTCACTTTTCTCTTTGCCAGTCAACTCAGTTGGAAACCCTGGCATGTCATACTTCCTCTCACACTAAAATGAAGTTTAAGTTTGACTGAAGCTGTTTTCAAATGGCTTCAGCAACGTCTTTGTTCCCACCTTCCAGAGATGTCTTTTCTTTCTCTGTGGTCTCTCTTCGTCTTTGTCCTTGCTAGCGGGACGACCTCGCGGCTCTGTGGCTAATTAGCCACGATAAGACAAAGAATAAAAAGTCGATAAGACAGCGCGCCAGCAATGGACGACATTACAATCTGCAGTGGTCAGCAAAAAAGCGTAAGAAATAATAAAATGGAAGAAGAAAGGATGATGGATCAAAGGAAGGTTTGAGGAAGACAACTTTTGTGTTTTGAAAATGTCGCTCAGGGCAGCAGAAAGACAAAAGAAAAAAATGGTCTTTAATTAATTCCTCTTCAAAGGGTAAAAGAAGAATGACACAGGGAAATAGGTGATGGCTGATACCACACTTTCTTACAGGTAGATACAAGCAGGCTGGTGTTGTTACTACCGATACCACCAATATTGACCTTTGGACAGTGTCGTCAGAGGTGATCTAAAGACAGTTTCCATACATGAAAGAACCGAGACATCAGATACGCATACATTTGCTTTTGAAAATATGGAACATTTCCAGGAAAAAAAGGTAAAAATCCCAAATCTTTATAAAAAAAGCATTAGTGTGCTTGCCCTTTCTCTTCTATAAGTAAAGGTGATATGTTTCCCCAATTGTTAAAGTATTTAAAGTTAGTTTTATTTTGACAGAAATGCCTTCCTTGCTTTCGTCAATCATCAATCACTCGCTCAAATTCATGCCTAAATAAACGTATCTTTCCTTCACCGTGTTGAAAATCTATTGCAAACATTTAAAGGGGAACTGCAGTTTTTTGGGAATTTTGCCTATCGTTCACATCATTATGAAAGAAATGATGACGGATGTATTTAAAAAAAAAAAAAGCATTCTAAATATTAAATAAATGTGATCAAAAGTCAGCTCGCAATGGAGGATATGGGAGCCCAGTAATTCTGGGTATAGTGAAGTGAATTTTATTTATATAGCGCTTTTCTCTAGTGACTCAAAGCGCTTTACATAGTGTAACCCAATTTCTAAGTTTCATTTAAACCAGTGTGGCTGGCACTGGGAGCAGGTGGGTAAAGTGTCTTGCCCAAGGACACAACGGCAGTGACTAGTATGGCGGAAGCGGGTATCGAACCTAGAACCCTCAAGTTGCTGGCACGGCCACTCCACCAACCGAGCTATGCCGCCCCATACAGAGCCCCTAAAAAACATACAAACACCGCCATTACGGTTTTATATACTGTACATGATATGTAATGTAGTAACAGGTACATTTATAATAGCATTTAATATTTATGTATTTTGATAATTTTAAGCATTTTTTTCTTCATCACCGATTTCTTCTCACTGCAGACTTTATGATAGCCAACGAACATAATTAAACATCACTTACTGTACAATATCTGCTGTCATTAGAATGGCAACTGCGAGGATGTTCATATATTCCCTTTTAAATGAAAAATGACGCATCATCCTTGCAAAGAGACAGGGTTGGGGTTGAGGGGATGTGCACGGAGGGAACAAGCGCTCTTCGTGTCGTCCTCGCCAGTTTCAGGTCCTGAAATGGATGTCAAAGTGTCCCAACTTGTCGGATTATATTCTCTGCCATCGACTTTTCAGTTGAAAGGCATGCTTTATAATCTATAATGAACTTACAGGGAGCAAGGAAGCGGGGAAGCAGCAGAACACTCGATGATGTAAACATAGGAACACAAGCTTGCGATCACGGCGCCGCTATAAATAGTTTGTCTGCTTTAGCACTTATAATAACAATATCACTAATACTTGGTTAATATTCAGGTCACGAAATTTAAATGGGGTATTGTTGGCGCCTTTCGAATGGTTATTTATTGAGTTTTATGGGCGGAATAATGAAGTGCCCATTGGCTCCGCTGTTAGCAGACTTTTATTTACGTTTATTTAATGGTTAGAATTAATTAAAAAATATCCATCCATCGTCATGTCTTTCATAATGATTGTGAATGATACACGAAATTCCATAAAAAAGTGAAGTTCCCCTGTAAAGCTAAACTGTTTTACCCAAGGCTACATTCATAAAAGTTGTGTTACGTAAGGTAGAAATTGCGATGTGCGTGTTGATGCAAAGTACTGGAGAGCAATGCTAAAAAATCAGCCACTACATAGATTACTTCAATTAAAAATTCCACGCTAAAGAATTGGAACATTCCTTATAGTATAATTGTTACTAAGCGTCAGTGACGTGCAGTGAGGTTTGAAGTTGGGGAGGCACTGACCCACTAGTCAGATTTACAAACATACAGTTAGATGCTAAGTCACTGACTCACAAGTCAGATTTACGAACATGACAGTAAGATGCAATGGCATCGGCTCAAAATCACAAAAACACACAGTATGATGCTAGAATGAAACATTTCACACTTAGCACACAATTAACACAGCAACTGCAGAGCACACACTAGACCAGGGGTCCCCAAACTTTTTGACTTGGGGGCCGAATTGGGTTAAAACAATTTGGCCGGGGGCCGAGAAGAGCTGGACGAAGTGGCTGGGGAGAGGGAAGTCTGGGCTTCCCTGCTTAGGCTGCTGCCCCCGCAACCCGACCTCGGATAAGCGGAAGAAGATGGATGGATATATAGTCTCATTTAGAGCCAGATCAATATGTGATATTCCAAACGTTTTTAATCTGACCTTGAATGTGGGCAGATGAGCTTTCATGTTTTTTGAGGCTTCTTGGCAGGTTTTTCAGATCCATCCCATCCATTTTCTACCGCTTGTCCCTCTTGGGGTTGCGGGGGATGCTGGAGCCTATCTCGGTGGCATTTGGGCGGAAGGCGGGGTACAACCTGGACAAGTGGCCACCTCAGTATATCCCATTTGGGTCCAAACACGGTCACTCGTTGAGAATAAAAGGCAGGGAAAGCAATAAAGACGTTTTTTGTAGCACAGCCTACAAAGCCATTCTTTTCCAGTATACCAATCCTTCTGAAATGAGCAAGTTATTTTCTGTCCTCGGACCACACACGGTCGAAGCAAATCTGGCAACTCTGGCGTTGCTCTCCCAGTATTAATGACTTCTTGCTTTGTTTGAAGGTCCAGTCTTGAAAACGTCCTTATTTTAGAAATCAAATCCTCCATTTTTAGGTTGAAAAAGCGTCAGTGTGCGTAGCAGTTGTTGTCTGTTGTTTTCTTCTTCTACGTCTTTAAGGGTTAACCGGTGTTGGCAGTTCATGACCTTTTGATATATCGCCCCCTACTTTGAGTCAGAGGTGCTTGCTGCCTCATGGCCTGCTTTTTCCCCCTGGCAACAAGCACACGCTACACTTTGTGTGTAGCCGTGGAGGCAACACCTGTGTCTGCCTCACTTCTCGTCTGCCACGTTATTTTGATCAGGAAACACGGAATTTCCGCGATTTTGACCATGAAAATTATCAAAATATACAGGAACCACACCAAAATCACATAGACAGCTTAGACCAGGGGTGGGCAATTAATTTTTACCGGGGGCCGCATGAGCAACCCGAGCACTGCTGGAGGGCCACATCGACAATATTTCAATTAAATTTTGCTCAATATTATTTTTGATATATACCGTAAGATAAATAATAGTAATAATAATAATAATAATAATAATAATAATTAATAATAATAGTAATACTTCAACATAGTGTGTGTAACAGCATTCCATGACTAATATATATAAATTAACATTAATAATAAATTACAGTAAAATAAGCACACGTATGACTGAGGAGTCATAGTGTAACTTTGTGTGGTGTTTGAGTTGTCCGACTTTTTGTGTGGCCATAAACGTACCAGTGGTTTAGTGGTATGCATGTTGGTGACAGATGACAAGTTGGTTTTGGCCGGGTTTGTACGGCAGAAAATGACTAGTTTTTCGAGATAGAAGTGTTTTACTCATGTTTTTGGTGTGGTTATGTCCGAATATAAACAGTTTTGCTCAATAAAGTGATCAATATAATTCCTGTCCTAGAAGCATCTCGATAGACGTTACAATAATTGAACGGTGTTCAATTGAACGGTGTTGACAAACGTCGTTAGGGCCGCTTGTTGTCACTGTCACTCAAAGTTGCATTGCAAAATTACATAGAATAAATATGTTTATTTTGTTTACAATTCAGATGGGAATTGATTTGGTGCGCAGCATATATTTGCTGTGCGCAGCGGACGCTTGAGCAGTGCGCAATTTCACAGGCACGCACCTTAGAGGGAACGTTGCTTGGCAGTCCATGTCTTGTTGAAAACACGCCATTCGTCATCAACTTTTCTCTTTTTAGTGTCTCGGGTGTAAACCGTGCATCACTTGTCACTGCATGTGCACCTTCACTCGCAGGTTACACACGGACACACGCCCATAAATAATACTTTTCAAAATAAAAGCAGCACAGTTGTATTATGCGCACGACATAGATGTTTTTTCAACTTTATTTTGTAATTTGTGATTGCAGCTGTTCACATTCACTCACAATCACACACACGCATACGTCCACACGGAAGTAATACAAATAACGATTTTCAAAACAAAAGCAGCACCGTTGTATTGCACACTCGACATAGATACTTTTTAAAATGTATTTTGTAATTTATAATTGGCCTCACGCGGGCCGGACAGGGACGCACAAAGAGCCGGATGCGGCCCGCGGGCCGCAAAATGCCCAGGTCTGGCTTAGACCGAAAGACAAATATTCATATGTATTTGATTTTATTACTTCGTTTTTGAACATCTCATGGTTAAGCCTTTTACCCCCCTGGTGGCAAGGTGAGGCACTGCCTCCCTTGCCTCCCCTGACAGCACGTCACTGCTAAGCGTAATCACCCTAATGAAGACATTTCTCGTAGTTTGTCTTTGGTTTTGGAAATGGAAGGTTTTGCGCTTGCCAATCTCTCCAGATATCATATAATGTAAAGATTTGGGGTTTACAATTGCCCCATGCGCACCAAAGAAATATGTTGATGTATTTTACCACAATTCTGCTAATTTTCAGTGTTTGTCTTAATGCCTTTGTGTTTATATTGCAGCTTGGTGGTAGGGGAAGGGCGCTGTGCATTACCCACAATATGATTGGTTAAATACTCTAAATGATTAACAGGCCGGAAGCGTGTAAAACAGGGTTCGAGCTGCTCCTGCTAATGTGTTCTTAAAGGCCTACTGAAACCCACTACTACCGACCACGCAGTCTGATAGTTTATATATCAATGATGAAATCTTAACATTGCAACACATGCCAATACGGCCGGGTTAACTTATAAAGTGCAATTTTAAATTTCCCGCTAAACTTCCGGTTGAAAACGTCTATGTATGATGACGCATGCGCGTGACGTCAATAGTTAAACGGAAGTATTCGGACACCATTGAATCCAATACAAAAAAGCTCTGTTTTCAACTCAAAATTCCACAGTATTCTGGACATCTGTGTTGGTGAATCTTTTGCAATTTGTTTAATGAACAATGAAGACTGCAAAGAAGAAAGTTGTAGGTGGGATCGGTGTATTAGCGGCTGGCTGTAGCAACACCAGTGTTGGGTTGATTACTGAAAACCAGTAACTAGTTACAGTTACTAGTTACTTCATTTCAAAAGTAACTCAGTTACTAACTCAGTTACTTACACCAAAAAGTAATGCGTTACTGTGAAAATTAACTATTTAGTTAGTTCTTCTTTTTAAAGCTCCCATTAACGCCCTTTTAGCCTTCATTTCAGTACTGTTATTGCACTGCAGAATAATACAATCTGTTGATCAACTTGACATGCATTTGCATCACTGAACTCTGCTAAGCAATGTGCTCTACATACAACACACAAAGACAAAGATATGTTACAAAGGCCAATTTGTTTCTAGCCAGAACAAATTGACAAAACTATTTTAAATAGCTGCAACATAACATACATACGTAACAAACAGCATAATAACAGCATAGCTGTAAAGCAAGAAAGGCACACACTACATACACAAAGCCTAACCAGGCGTTTTATCCTCAAGGAATTCTGACACAAAATCATGTCTGAAGCCCAGAACACTCTACACATTTCCCCAGTTTTACTTTAGAGATAAGGAAAGATTGGCCTGGCCCACTAGGATCCCTCTTTATGTTTGTGAACTTCATAGTCTATACATTTAGAGTGATGTGATAATCAAACACTCTAGAAGTCTAAAATGAAAGAGTATATAAGAGAATTGACAGCAACGTTCTTTCTAAGGTGCCCGCCTGTGCAATTGCGCACTGCTCAAGCATCCTCTGCACACGGCAAATCTATGCCACGCACAAAATCAAATAAAAAAATAAGCACATAACAATTTTCGACACACGGACACGACAGAGAAAACACTTTTCGTCATCATTGTTCAATTATTGTAACGTCTGTCGAGACGTTTTGAGGACATGAATTCCATCCATCATTTTACTGAGCAAAACTCTTTATTGTCGGCCATAAACACATCATCAAAACATTAGTAAAAAAAATTATATCTAGCAAAAGTGGTCATTTTCTGCAGTACAAACCAGACCAAAAGCAACTTTGTTATATCACTTGCGCCAACACATGCACATATGGCACTTAGCCAGTGATGCGTTTACAGCCACACAAAAAGTCGGACAACCCCAACACCATACATAAAGTGTCATTCCAGGTCGTTACACTATGATTTACCAATCAAATGTGTGCTTATTCTAGTGTCATTTATTAGGAATCTTAATTTATAAATATTAATCATTAAATGCTGTTAGTATATTAAATAAATACTAATAAAAATATATTTTTTACAAACAGGAAGTTGCATGAATGTACACATGATCCCCTACTTACATCTCATTGTGCAACATTTGAATGTTTTAATGGGAACTAAATGCAATGTCTGAAAGGGGTACAAATGATTTCCAAAGCAGGACCTCCACCCAGACAATCAATACAAGTACACAGTTCATGAAAAACAATATTTGTTGTTATTGTCATTGTAAGTGGGCCTAAACACTTATATTAGAAATGGAAATGACTGCTGTCATTTGATTATAATAATAAGAGAATGTTGTCTGTCTATCTGTGTTGGCCCTGCGATGAGGTGGGGACTTGTCCAGGGTGTACCCCGCCTTCCGCCCGAATGCAGCTGAGATAGGCTCCAGTGACCCCGAAAGGGACAAGCGGTATAAAATGGATGGGTGGATGCAGATGTAACTTATTTAGTCAGGTTTGGGACAGGTGTGCTGCTGGTGTAGCCACAGTGTGCACGTCTGATGTTGCTCACATGGGCTCCACTCAATGCTCACAGACTTTTTGCGTTTGCTCACACATGAACAATTAGAGGGAACATTGATTGACAGAGTGTGTACCTTCAGTGCTGAATGATGAGCAGAGGGAGAGTTAATCCTTAAGTGGTGGTGGTGGAGGGAAAGTGGCATCAGAGTCTCTGTCTCTTTACTAGCTACGTCGAAGCATGTTGCTTATGTAGCTTGTTTCAGCAGATTTGAATTGCTGTTTTGGGCAGTAGATGGGATCTTTGATCCAAAGCACAATTTACATTTAACTAAAATGTTCTTTTCTTTGTGCTCGACAAAAGAAAAGTAGTGAAAATATCTCCATGTTAACAAACTCGACTTCTGGCTCCGCCATGATCAGACACGCCCCCGCCCACCCTCCTCTCTCTCCCCACACTCACACACACACCCAAACACACACAGAGCACAGGTCTCTCTTCTCCGGTTTGTGACACAAGAAGAATCAGAACGATGACACTGCAGCTCTCCGATAAAACACACTTTATACTACATAAAAAGTAACGTAAAATAACGCAATAACGCATCATGTAGTAACGGTAACTGAGTTACTGAATATAAAAAAATAACGCGTTAGATTACTAGTTACCGCCGAAACTAACGGCGTTATAGTAACGTGTTACTTAGTCCCAACACTGAGCTACACAACCAGGAGGACTTTGACTTGGATAGCAGACGCGCTATCCGACGCTAGCCGCCGACCGCACGGATGATCGGGTAAAGTCCTTCGTCCTTCCGTCGATCGCTGGAACGCAGGTGAGCACAGGTGTTGATGAGCAGATGAGGGCTGGCTGGCGTAGGTGGAGCGCTAATGTTTTTATCATAGCTCTGGGAGGTCCCGTTACTAAGTTAGCTTCAATGGCGTTGTTAGCAACAGCATTGTTAAGCTTCGCCAAGCTGGAAAGCATTAACCGTGTATTTACAGGTCCATGGTTTAGTAGTATTGTTGATTTTCTGTCTATCCTTCCAGTCAGGGGTTTATTTATTTTGTTTCTATCTGCATTTAAGCACGATGCTATCACGTTAGCTCCGTAGCTAAAGAGCTTTGCCGATGTATTGTCGTGGATATAAAAGTCACTGTGAATGTCCATTTCGCGTTCTCGACTCTCATTTTCAAGAGGATATAGTATCCGAGGTGGTTTAAAATACAAATCCTTGATCCACAATAGAAAAAGGAGAAAGTGTGGAATCCAATGAGCCAGCTTGTACCTAAGTTACGGTCAGAGAGAAAAAAGATACGTCCTGCACTGCACTCCAGTCCTTCACTCTCACGTTCCTCATCCACGAATCTTTCATCCTCGCTCAAATTAATGGGGTAATCGTCGCTTTCTCGGTCCGAATCGCTCTCGCTGCATTGTAAACAATGGGGAAATGTGAGGAGCCCTTCAGCCTGTGACGTCACGCTACTTCCGGTACAGGCAAGGCTTTTTTTATCAGCGATCAAAAGTTGCGAACTTTATCGTTGATGTTCTCTACTAAATCCTTTCAGCAAAAATATAGCAATATCGCGAAATGATCAAGTATGACACATAGAATGGATCTGCTATCCCCGTTTAAATAAAAAAAATGTCATTTCAGTAAGCCTTTAATGTGTCTTTTACAGTTCGGATGGGAATTTAATTTGTTATTCATGACCAAACTGCTGCGTAAATCATTTTTTGGCCGGGCCGCACCTGACCAAGCAACCATTTAGTCAGATGCAGCCCTCCAGCCACACACTCTAAACCAGGGGTCCCTAACATTTTCTTTGCAATAGGGACCGGTTAAATGTAGGCATTATTTTCACGAACTGGCCTTCAATGTGTGGCAGATAAATTCAGCAAAAATCAGTGCATGAAAATTACAACTCACCATAACGCTAAGTTAATGGGAGCCCTGGCCTTTTCCCTGTTGCAAAAAATCTCTCCAAATACTTCTCTATTTTCTATTCTAAAAGTTATGTATTCATATTTTCGGCAATATTTCATACATAGATCCAAATCAGAATCAGATTTATTGGCCAAGTATGTCTAACACAATGAATTTGACTTGGTAGACTGTGCTCTCTTTGTTCAATGTAAAAAATCAATAATAACGATTAACTAAAAATATAAACAATTATTTACAGTATATAACTAATTAATATTAGTGCAGTGGTGAATAGAGCAAAACAAAAGAGAAGAAGACATGAGCATGAGTTAGTACATTCACAGTGACAGATTAGTTCCAGAGTTATTTCAGAGCGTTCATCAGATTGATAGCCAGAGGGAAGAAAATGTTCCTATGACGGGTTGTTTTGGTGTACTGTGATTTGTAACTCTCCTGCCGGAAGGGAGGAATTTGTGAGGGGTCTGCTGTGATGCTCGATTGTTTCCTGACCCTGGACCGGAATAAGTCCTGGATGTGGGGAAGGTCGACACCAATGATCTTTTCTGCAGTCCTAATTGTCCGTTGCAGTCTGTGTCTGTCCAACTTGGTTGCAGATCCAACCCAGACAGTGATGGAGGTGCGCAGGACAGACTGAATGATGGCTGTGTAGAACATGATCAGCAGGTGCTGGGGCAGGTTAATCTTATTGAGACGATGCAGGGACTACATCATCTGCTGTGCCTTTTTTCTTAAAGTGTCTGTGTGGGAGGTCCACTTCAGATCCTGTGAGATTGTGCATCCCAGGAACCTGAAAGAGTCCACAGTAGACACTGTGCTGTTCAGTGGTGAGGGTGATGCTGAGGGAGGACTGAGGGAGGGCTTCTCCTGAAATCCACTGTCATCTCCACAGTCTTGAGCAGGTTAATCTCCAGGTGGTTGTGACCCTGTCCAAAACTGTAGAAATACATTTACTGTATGTGTGCTTTTTTGGTGCAATTTCCCATGCATAAACACCCCTGTTAATGCTAACTACTTGTGTAATAGGGCTATGTGCAATGATACCAGCACTTTAACTTACTAGGCTAGTTCGGGCTGTACGCTTAGCCTTTTTCACTCGTAGCACCTGCACAGAAAATAACTTTGGTAGTAATATGAAATGTTTTAAATATCAATCAAAGTCATCCTTCCATCCATTTTCTACCGCTTGTCCCTTTCGGCTGCAATCAAAGTCAATCAAAGTTTATTTATATAGCCTTAAATCACGAGTGTTTCAAAGGGCTGCACAAGCCACAACGACATCCTCGGCTCAGATCCCACATCAGGGCAAGAAAAAACTCAACCCAATGGGATGACAATGAGAAACCTTGGAGGGGACCGCAGATGTGGGGACCCCGTACTTGCCAACACTCCCGATTTTCCCGGGAGACTCCCGAATTTCAGTGCCCCTCCCGAAAATCTCCCGGGGCAATCATTGTCCCGAATTTCTCGGACAACAATTTTGGGGGCGTGCCTTAAAGACACTGTCTTAAGCGTCCTCTACAAACTGTTGTCACGTTCGCTTTTCCTCCATTCAAACAGCGTGCCGACCCAGTCACATAATATATGCGGTTTTTATACACACATGAGTGACAGCAAGGCATACTTGATCAACAGCAATACAGGTCACACTAAGGGTGGCTGTATAAACAACTTAAACACTGTTACAAATATGCGCCACACTGTGAACCCACACCAAACAAGAATGACAAACACATTTCGGGAGAACATCCGCACCGTAACACAACATAAACACAACAGAACAAATACCCAGAATCCCTTGCAGCACTAACTCTTCCGGGATGCTACAATATACACCCCCGCTACCACCAAACCCCGCCCCCCCTAACCCCGCCCACCTCAACCCCTCAACCCCACCTCCTGAATTCGGAGGTCTCATGGTTGGCAAGTATGGGGACCCCCATCCCAATTCTTCAGCTAACAAAAACAAAAAAAATAATTGTGAAATAAGGTGCAGTGGTTTAAGAGGACATGTTTAAACATCAGCAGCAACATAAAAGTAATTGACCTTTAACAATGGTGTTTATATAGAACAGTGGTTCTTAACCTGGGTTCGATCGAACCCTAGGGGTTCGGTGAGTCGGCCTCAGGGGTTCGGCGGAGGTCAAAACACACCCGACTCATCGTGTAAATACAAACTTCTCCCTATCGGCGTGTTACGGATACGGCAACAGCTCACTGATTTGCAGGTGTGTAATTTGTTGTGAGTTTATGCACTGTGTTGGTTTTGTTCTTTGAACAAGGTGATGTTCATGCACGGTTAATTTTATGCACCAGTAAAAAAACATGGTAACACTTTAGTATGGGGAACATATTCACCATTAATTAGTTGCTTTTTAACATGCAAATTAGTAACATATTGGCTCTTAACTAGTCATTATTAAGTACTTATTAATGCCTTATTTGGCATGGCCTTATTATAACCCTGACCCTAACCCTAACCAAATAACTCTAAATTAAGTCTTTATTACTTAGAATATGCTCCCCTAGTGTCCAAATAACTCTAAAATAAGTCTTTGTTACTTAGAATATGTTCCCCATACTAAAGTGTTACCAAAAACATATAACTTTGTCTTGAATTTGAAAAAACATTTTATTTTTCACTAAAGAAGGGTTCGGTGAATCCACATATGAAACTGCTGGGGTTCGGTACCTCCAACAAGGTTAAGAACCACTGATATAGAACATTATTATAGGACATACAAAGATTTTAGCTAAGAACACCAACCTGCCAACTGTTTTATGATGCTGTATGACAGGCTGTGTTCTGAAAATTACTTTTAAAAAGTCTTTAATTATAGTTACTCGTTACTTTACCAACAAAGTATTTGAATTACTAACTGAATTACTCTTTAATGAATGAATTACTAGGTAAAGTAATTAATGCGTTATGTAAAAACCCTTCAAATATCTGGCATAATGCTGTTAAAATAAGTGTGTGTGTGCCTTTTAAACGGCAGTGCTGTTACCTAGTGATGTGTGACATCAGCGAGTCCAATGCTTGATCTCAGTCACAGGCATAGCTTGAGCTGTTTTGTTAGCTTGCAGGCAAAAAGCAACAGTTCAGCTCTTTTGAATCTTTCACTGGTTTGTGTTACTTCTGCTTCCATGGTTGTATGTTCTTGTCAACAAACGGGGTATTATTTAGATGACTAGTTTGTCACTTCAACAATTGATTTGTTGTTCAATATAACATCGGACCCTTGTAGTTACTAGCATGCAGTGCAGTTTGTGTCTTGTTTTAAGGTAGTGAAAAAAATGTCTTTTACTGACCAGTTCCTCCTACTAAGACCGTGTTTTCTTGCTTGTTGCAAGACTTGGAGCTCACACACAGCCCCACTACAAGATGTTAGCCCAGGAGGGAGGGACACACAGGGCTGTCAGCCGCATCAATCACTTGTCCTTTTGGTTATAGTTTAAGTTTGGGCGATAATTTTACTCTAGTTTGATCAAATTTGGATGGATTTATTTCAGAAGCAAAACGCTAATTCAAGGGTAAGATCTGTATTCGCAAGTGTGCTACTTTTTTTTTTTTCAATACAAGCACGACATATTTTTAGTCGCAAATGCGACTGAATTGCTCGCACTGTACAGCCATGCTAGGCTAAGGGAAATGTATAATTTCTTCCTTCAGCACACTTACTATATGCAGCAATTTAGCACACTTGCACTTAAGCACTATAGCACTTCTCTATCTGCCTACTATGGTGACTTTATACTTGCAGGTCATGCAGCAACCTACTCTTTTATATGGCTCTCCTATTTTATTTTATTTGTATTACTATGTCTTGAGTCTGTGTATTTTATTGTACGGTTTATATGTGATGTTGGTGCTGTCTAACTTCGCTTTTTATGGACCATGCTGAGATAGGCTACAGCACCCCCCGCGACCCCGAACGGGACATGCGGTAGGAAATGGATGGATGGATGGATGTTGAATATACTGTACCATCGACCTGCCTGGGACTGCAGATGGAAATTAGCCTTTGGCTACAATCTGGCATATTTACATTGTATTTGTTCATTAATTTGCATTGTCACATGTAACAAAGATATAACAAATAGCGACTTCCTATCAAGAGTTTTAATATAACATCTATGAACAAGTTTATTGGTGTGATCTAGTGGGACATGGGAAAATTAAGTCGGGGAAAAGGTGTTCCTTTATAAATTATTTAATGTTTCTTTGTGGCATGGTAGCAAATGCGTCACGGATCAGTACTGGTACTGCTCTTAACGATCAGTGCAGTCGTTTTGGTTTGGTTACAAACAGGATTTGTTTGTCCACAGTAATCATTTCGAACACAGTTGAACTTAGGTTTATTTCAGAGAAGTTATGCTTTAAGCAGAATTCATCGAGCGGTTTGCAAGCGATTAAGAAAAACAAGTGTCAGATTTGTATTCTCAGTTCATTCATAACAATAATGTTGAGAATTGACTGTGGGGTCATGAAGGCCAGCATCAACGTATTGCCTTGTGTGACTAGGTAGAAGAATGCGGACAAAAAGCAGCCTAATGCCTATTAATAATAATATTACTTTGAAGCAGAATGAGGCTCCTTCCAAAGGTCTGTTGCTCTCTGACTGAATACATTAGCTGATGTCGGCCATTTCTTTCAAATCTTCTCTCTCTCGTCTTTTTGTCATGATTGAGCAGCTCTTGATTCCAACACCCCTACCTACAATTCTCTTCTTCCACTCTCATCAGCTAGTGACAAAAAAAAGAAGAAGCTGCGCTTGGCCTTCAGTGCTTTCTAGCTAGTCCTCATCTCACGGGACTTAATGGCACCCTGAAGGCCAACCAGTACATGAAAGTAAGAAAACCTCTTTACTGTACATGCTAATTATTATGATATTATTATGCTAATCATTCATGAATTCTGCCAAGTATTCCCACTGGAGTATTTCTATCTACAGTGGTACCCTAGTTTTTGTCAATTTTTTTCCATAAATAATACAAATCTAATTAATTTGTTCCAGACACCCAAAATGTGAAACACATTTTATAGAGAAAACTACAGTTTTACATGCAGAAAACAATGTAAAATACTAATACTAATATAAATGACTAATGAAATACATCATTTTAACCTTTATTGAAAACTTTTGATGGCAAAGCTTTTTTGTTCTTTTTTAATTTGATAGTATTTTTCACATTCTTTATCAAAGTGTTATCACTAGCAACTTTCTTTGGCCCCATTGTGGATTATTTTGCAACCATCCATCCATACTGAATCAAAAATTGTCACAGCTCTGTATAACACAGTTTGAGAGGAACCCAAGGATGCAGACAAAAGGTGAGTTGAACAGTTCCTTACTGAAGTAGTACTCACAAAAAGGCGCTCCTCACTGGAGGGAACAAAAGGCGACGGTGCAAAAAGGAGAACTCAAAATGGGCACAGTGGAGAAAACAAAAACTAATATATAAAAATAGAACAAACTTGGGTCGGAGTTGCAAGACGTGCTACCGCCGACGTAGACACCAAGCTGGATGGCACCGGGAGTGGCCAGAATGACAAGCTGCAAGAAACACGAAGCATGGAAGCCATCAGAAGTGGAGAGCCGAGGAGTGGAATCACCAAGTGCCATCCAGCTGCCAAGGTGCTGCTTAAATAGCATCAGGGTAAATTGGGAGCAGCTGTGCACGTCTCACAACTCCGCCCACAATGGGAACACAGGAACTCTCTAAGGGGAAAGAGAAATGAAGTTAAGGTCAACAAGGTCAACTGCACCAACAAAGGAAAACTGAATACAAACCACAAGGTGGCAGCAGGTGGTGACAAAAATAAAGCAGAGACCGAGTCACCAATGCGGGGAATCTTGGTTTGGGTACTCGATTCCACAGAAGTGAAGTGAAGTGAATTATATTTATATAGCGCTTTTCTCTAGTGACTCAAAGCGCTTTTACATAGTGAAACCCAATATCTAAGTTACATTTAAACCAGTGTGTGTGGCACTGGGAGCAGGTGGGTAAAGTGTCTTGCCCAAGGACACAACTAGGTTGGCAGAAGCGGGGGATCGAACCTGGAACCCTCAAGTTGCTGGCACGGCCACTCTACCAACCGAGCTACACCGCCTCGGTGGATACTGACAAGTCTGTTACGCACAATGTTAATAAGTACAATAATCAAGATTATATACAAAAACTGCAGCAAAAACCAAATCATGTAAAATGTAGAAAGCTAAGCTCCAAGTTACTCTTGATTAAATGTAGCTAAGCTACAGGGGACACTATCCCCGGAGAATTGTATCAAGCTACACTACAAACTACATGGCAAAAGTAGCTTGCTAAACTAAAGCTGCATTTAACGGCATTCATATCTATGGACCCACATGTATACTATCAATGTTAATGTAACTGAGAGTGTACAAATAGACCCAATAAGTGTCTATTACTATTAACTATCTGTCATTTAGCTGCGGACACCGTACAACTATATTTAGGGCTCCCCGCACCCAACTGTATGTATTTATTTTAGTTTGCCTTTTCTTTGGCAAATGATATTAATTTTCTCTACCTACTGTAAAAAAACCAGCATCTATCTATAGCTTGACAAAAAACAACAAGGACTTTTGTGTTGCTTGGGAACAGTTGGTAATGGTTATGTGCAGTAAACATTTTCATGAGGTCAACTCATTTTAATGTGTGTTCCTAAATTTGTGTTGGACGTCTTTGATGAAGAGAGCAGTTATGATTTTGGTTTACAGAGTAAACAACTAAAAACTAAGGTTTTGGGCATTGTTTTGTCTAAACGCATACATTTGTCTAAATATGACTAAGGACACACATTACTGTGGTTTTCCTGCACGTCGTCTTCATCACTAAAGAAAAAATCTAATCTGTCGGAGAGAATTCCTCTGCCATTTTCAAGTATTTTTTTTTTTTCTTGAGTCGTCAGCTTAACGCGTCCCTCTGTCTCCGAATCCCTCGTCGTCATGTGACATGAGTGCGTGACTGTTTTGATTTTGCTTCCTGGTTTCGATGACCCCCTTATTTTTCCTCTGATTGGCCAGTCCGTAATGTTTCACCCTAACCTTAGCCAATTGTGGCTCATCATACGAACACCAACCAATCATCATTGATTTTCTCCGAATGTATGGATGTTATGGAAGTTATTTTAAAACAAACAGATATGCAGAAAATAATAAAAAAATGTCCAACTCTGGTCAATGAACCAAATAGTAAACAGGAAAAGAACATTTACATTATTTTGGCGCTAAAAGATAGAAATGATCCCACATTTCAGAATGATTCCTTTTTCTTAGTTTTGTTTAGATCTGGGGTCAGCAAACCACGACTCTACTGGCTCTCTGGAACTTTTTCAGAAATCTATGAAAATGAAAAAAGATGGGAGATTTTAATATGGTTTCTGTTGGAGGACAAACAAAAACCTTCTTAATTGTTAGAAAGCCCATTGTTTAATATGTTTGTGTTTATGCTTCAATTATGAGAGTATTTGGCAAACCCTGTTTTGTCCTACTAATTTTGGCGGTCCTTGAATTCACCGTAGTTATGTGGACTGTAACGTAACAGTTTGTTTACATGTACAACTTTCCCTGATGCTGCCACAGAAAGACGTGTTTTATGCCACTCCTTCTTTGTCTCATTTTGTCCACCAAACGTTTTATGCTGTGCGTGAATGCACAAAGGTGAGCTTTGTTGATGTTATTGACTTGTGTGGAGTGCTATTCAGGCATATTTGGTCAGTGCATGACTGCAAGCTAATCGATGCTAACATGCTATTTAGGCTAGCTGTGTTTCTATTTTGCATCATTATGCCTCGTTTGTAGGTATATTTGAGCTAATGTCCTCTGTGTATTTAATTTATATTTGCATGTCTGATGACATATTATCTGTATCTAATATTAGCTGCATTTCTGATAGTTGTTTGTGTGCCATGTTGTTCCAGACCACAGCAAACGTTACCCAACATGCCAAAAACTGTAATAAATCCATTCGAAGAAGACAGCCTGCCGTTTCTTTTAACTTGGACACACACATCTATACCTTTTGGCCATTCTAAACCAGTAATTTCCAGGAGTTATCTCACCCTCGGAGAAGCCGCCGTTGTATTAATGTTTTCCAATGTTGGAAAAATGTGTAGAATAATTAACATTTCAACATTTCTGTCAACGATGATTTGCATCAGCCTGCGACATGTCATTTTGATTGTAGGCTAATATAGCTAATATAGACATTTAAATAATTTGTTGCCTTCATTGTAACCCTTATATAAGGCTTTTCATTTTTTGCGGTTCCAGACAAATTTTTATTTTTGTATTTTTGGTCCGATATGGCTCTTTCAACATTTTGAGTTGCTGACCGCTATTTTAGATCGATGATGGTGATGAAAAGGTGGCAAGCACCTCCTCCGACTTCTTTCAGTCGAGTTGTGTCACTATGTAAGGAAAATTACTGTAAGAAAACAATTGCAATTTCTTGTTACTCTCCCCCCCAAAATTTTTTATTTCTAACGTAATTATAAAAAAAAAAAGTTAATTACTTAATATCAATCAATCAATCAATCAATCAATGTTTATTTATATAGCCCTACATCACCAGTGTCTCAAAGGGCTGCACAAACCACAACAACCTCCTCGGTACAGAGCCCACATATGGGCAAGGAAAAACTCACCCCAGTGGGACGTCGGTGTGAATGACTATGAAAAACCTTGGAGAGGACCGCATATGTGGGTAACCCTGCCCTCTAGGGGAGACCGAAAGCAATGGATGTCGAGTGGGTCGGACATAGTATTGTGAAAGTCCAGTCCACAGTGGATCCAACACATCAGCGAGAATCCAGTCCATAGTGGGGCCAGCAGGAAACCATCCCGAGCGGAGACGGGTCAGCAGCGCAGAGATGTCCCCAACCGATGCACAGGCGAGCGGGCCACCCCGGGTCCCGACTCTGGACAGCCAGCACTTCATCCATGGCCACCTGACCTGTGTGTCTCCCTCTCCACAAGGGAGAGGGCGGCAGAGGAGAAAGGAAAAGAAACGGCAGATCAACTGGTCTAAAAAGGGAGTCTATTTAAAGGCTAGAGTATACAAATGAGTTTTAAGATGGGACTTAAATGCTTCTACTGAGGTAGCATCTCTAACTGTTACCGGGAGGGCATTCCATAGTACTGGAGCCCGAATAGAAAACGCGCTATAGCCCGCAGACTTTTTTGGGGCTCTGGGAATCACTAATAAGCCGGAGTTCTCTGAACGCAGATTTCTTGACGGGACATATGGTACAATTAGGGATGATGTTTGATAAGAAATTATCGAGTTCGAGCCTATTATCGAATCCTCTTATCGAACCGATTCCTTATCGATTCTCTTATCGAGTCCATATAGGTTGTTGTGTATGGAAAAAAACACACATTATTTGGTTTAACAAATCACTTCACATTCTCTACTGCTCGCTACTATAGTTATACCATATCTGAGTTATTGTGCAGAAATGTGGGGAAATAACTACAAATGTGCACTACATTCGTTAACCGTGTTACAAAAAAGATCAATTAGACTGATACATAATGTCGCATATAGAGAACATACAAACACTTTATTTATTGAGTCAAAAATATTAAAGTTCGATGATTTGGTAAAATTGCAAACAGCTAAAATGATGTGGAATTAAATGATGGAATGGATTAAGTAAAGAAGTTAAACATTGTACTGATATGATCCAGTTTAAGAGGTTGTTCAAATGAATAGTGCTTACAAAGTACAAAGAAGAAGAATTATGAGAAATACTTTCAACCTTATTGAAAATAAGATATTCTTCATCTCAGTATATTAATAATGACTGAATTAATTAATTACATATTACAAAACTGTTGTATATACTAATTTTACAGATATTTTATTATAAAAAGGTCAGTAAATGATGTATATATTTGTCGGATCATGTTTTGTTTAGTTATGTTCTGTTAGTTTTGGACTTCCTTAGTTGTTTTATGCACTTCGGGGGTTTGTTTTAGTCACCATGGTTACTTATGATTTTCACCTGCCTTGTACGCGCACCTGTTGCTCATCAGAGACTCTATTTAAGCCTGCCTTTTCCGGTCACTCGTCGTGGCTTCATTGTTTGCATTTGCAACAGTTACGTTGGCATTCTGGTTTTCGAGCTCATGATTCCTGTGCTAAGTTACCTTAGCTTCTAGTATTCCTGTGCTAAGTAAGTTTTTGCTTTAGCTTCTAGTGCAAACGGCACGCTTTCCTTTTGTTTCGTTCCTGTCTGTTGTAAAGTGCATGATTTATGAGAAAATAATCATCTCCTACCTGCACGCTTTCGTCCGGAGCCGTCACTGTCTTAAATGCCCACAATATTGGGAGGAGAAAAAGCAAATATATTATATAGCACGTGTAATGTGATTTATCAACACTCATCACCATTTTGGGAGCACTGTGAGAAGAGTGCTCGCGCTGCAAAGACAGACGATGGACACAGATTCCTCCTTCCCATGTGTGTGTTTTAACATATTTGGACGGTCAGAGATACAGAAATTTTTTTTTTTTAAAGTAAGCATTTTCTGTAGTAGTGCAGCCTCCCTCCCATGCATCTTCAGCGGTAAAAAATAAATAAAATAAAAGAAGTGGTGTCAATGTAGATGCACTGCTAGACTGCTTCTAAAATGCCCATAAAAAGTGGTACATGTCTGCTGCTAATTTGAAAACATTATACACGTTATAATTGTTGATTATTGTCACTCTATTGAATGTGTATTACTTCTTCCAGTAGGAGTAGTAGGAGTAGGTGTAGTAGGAATAGTAGTACGTTTGTAGTAGTACCTGTACCTGAGATGACCGCATCAAAAGTAGCGTGCCGTGTTACATCAAACGTATCGTTAACGGTGTTGTTACATACGTAGAAGTAATTCATTATATTACTTGTTACTAGAAAAACGAACAACGTTATTCCGAAAGCTGCTTAGGAGCGAAAGAAGTGCTTCCTGATATATTCCCACAGTTTGGTACTTCACAGTCAAATGGCACAGCAGCTGTATCGATCAAGTGATTTTGGTCTTAAAGTGATACACACATCGAGGCTTCTAAAGGACACAGTATCACTCCTTGTGTTTCATAATGCATCAATGAGTCAGTATTGCGGCGTATGTTACGGTGCATGTGCATCCTATCAGTCCCTCCGCTGCTGGAGCAGCAAGAAGCTCCGCTGTGAGAGCAGCCGGACACGCCTCCGTGCGCCCTGGTCAGACCGCGGCCACGCGCCTACTCAGTCGCAGACAATCTGCAATCTGCGCACCTGGATCTGATGAGCCTCAGCAGTATAAAGACCAACGCAGCAGACGATCCAGCGCCGGAATGTAGTTCTCTGTTCACCTCACACTTGGATCACGGACCTCTTTCTGCCCAGCCCCTTTGGACTTGTTCGCCTCTACAACCAACACACACTAACAACAAACTCCTGGTAAATACTATCTTGTTAATTCCTGCACATAATCTTGCATGCACACACATAGTACCATACACACTCCACTCACTCTTTAAAAGCTCAATAAACCCTGTTGAGCGAGACTTCCTGTGTCATGCCGTCTCCTTCCCCCTTCTTGTACCTAACAGCGCCACTAGTAATAAGAAGAAGACAGTAAAGTTGATGAGTTGTTGTCTTTTGTAAGAGGAAGTTAACAATAATGCAACACATGTCAACATAAACGGGCCATTTTGTCATAGAAAACACTCCTGTGGGTATGAAATGTCGACACAAGCGATCAACAATGAATGTTGACGGCAACTTAAGCAGACACTTTTTAACAGTCAGAAAAAAACGGTGGAGCAGCCCTTGATGAGTTGGTTAACCTAGACAAGTTGCTGACTTAAACACTGTGTTTGCTACAACTCCAGATGTTGCATAACACATAATCAGCTGTGCAACAACAACAGCAAGGAGGAGGAGTAGGGGGATGTCTTAGTCAATGTCTCATCAATAGTTGCATTCAAATGACCTTTGAGTGGAGACTTTGACTTGCTAAAAAAGGCACAAGTGTCACGGCGAAGTAGACTTCTGCTTTGTTTTGCTCGCACGCACACGCTGTCATTTAGCAGCTGCCTACTGATGGAAGCTCATCTTTCAATATAATTGTTAATAATCTTTGATGAGTCACATGGGCGCTCTGGGCTTTTATCAACAAACTGCTCCTTGCTGCACTTTATCTTCTGCTGCTGGGGGGATGTTTGCGAATGCAGGGCGTCAAAGTTCATCTCCGTGTCGCTTACTCTTCCTAATCGCAGGCAATGATGCGGACAAAAAGTGAGGCTGTCAACATGACTGGCAGTACTTGACTTGTGACTTTTTAGGGTGGCACGCTCGCTCATTTGCATCATCTAGCAGCTCATTAGCGGTGCTGTCAACGTGCACACTGCTACTCTATCGGTGACATCTGAAATGACCGCATTGACGTTTCCATGACAACCCATTCTGCCCCCAAAATAGACACAATAGTGATTTAAGGCTTGTTTTCAAACAAATCAGCACATTCTGGAATGTCCACTTTCAGCTTTAGAAGGTAAACCGCTAGTATGCTATTTGGCGTCGCCTTCTAGTGATGTTTTCCTCAAGATGCTAATGAAATGCTGAAAAACATGAGGAAACACAGGCTATGGCAGGGGTGTCCAAAGTGCGGCCCGGGGGCCATTGGCGACCCGCAGCTAATTGTTTATCGGCCCGCCACACATTCTGGAAATCCTATTGCAAAAATAAAAAAAACATAAAAAAAAGTGGAATGAGGTGAAATCTAACTAGAAAAAAATGCACTGTTGACACAAAGCTGCCATGCAGGCTGTGCTTTTCTTTTGTCTATCTTTATTTTTCTTTTTTTGCCATTGCTCAAAAAAAATTTTTAATAATCAATGTTATAATGAATTATTGACCTATTCAAGGCTCCAATTATTTCAAATGTTTCACTTTAAAATGTTTTATGTGGAAAATATTGCACAAAATATTGTGTGGTTGCCATACAAAAACATCAACATTTTCTTTGACAAAAGAGCATAAAACAAACAAAATAATAGTTCAAACGTAAAATCGACAGATATATCTGAAGTTGATCTCGTAACTTAAGTGTTGAAAGTTAAAAAAAATAACATAAAAATGTATCACTTTATGAGTGGGGCACCTTTTGGATCCCAACTATATTTAATGGGATTTTATTTATCTTTTCACTGTGATTACTCAAAAATAATAATGAATTAAAATCAATGGTGTCCTGCATTATTGATCTTTTTAAGGCTCTAATTACTTCACATCAAACATTGCTTTCTGAATGTTTTGGGCAGTGGGGGAAATACTGCATATTTCAGTTTTATTATAAAAAAACTAAGTTGTCTTTGACAGAAAAGGCATAAAACCTTTTTGGGTTTTTTTTTACTTTATACCAACGGTTGGTATAAAGTTATAAGAAGAATGGGATGCATGGTCGAGTCGCCAGAAGAAAGCCATCACTCCAAATTACTTTGTTCCAGAAGTTTTGAGGCTTGTCTCTGTGCTGTTTGGCGTAATGTAAACGGGATACTTTGTGACATTTGCGCAGAAATAGCTTTCTTCTGGCGACTCGATTATGCAGCCCATTTTTCTTCAAGTGCCTCCTTATTGTGCATCTTGAAACAGCCACACCACAATTTTTCAGATAGTCCTGTATTTGTGGATTTTTCTTTGCATCTCAAACAATTTTCCTGGCAGTTGTGGCTGAAATCTTTGCTGGTCTACCTGAATCCCTCATTTTATACTTCTTAATCAGTGTTTGAACACTGCTGATTGGCATTATTAATTCCTTGGAAAACTTTTTATACCCCTTTCCTGTTTTATGCAGTTCAATTACCTTTTCTCGCAGATCCTTTGACAATTCTTTTGCCTTACCCATGACTCAGAATCCAGAAACATCTGTGCAGCAATGAAAGCAATGGTCTGTCAGAAGCTCATAAACTCACTGATCTTTTATACACACACATTAATTACAAACAAACATGTCACAGGTGAGGATTGGAACCTTGATTAGCCATTCAAACCTGTTTGTGTCAACTTGTGTGCATGCTATCAGATGAAAGTCACTGGGTTATGTAAACTTTTGATCAAGGTCATTTTGGTACTTTCTTTTGTCATTTTGATTTAAAAAGAGTAAACACAGTTGTTTGCCAATAAATAGCTTCGCACAACCATTAAGCATGACTGGAAGAAAGGTTTTTGTGTTATCATTCATATTCTCTGAAGAATGGCCAAGAAATCATAAATTCTCCCAGGGTATGTAAACCTATGAGCACGACTGTACATACATACATATGTATATATATATATATACACTAATTGTCTTCACTAATCCCATCCAACCGCTTGTCCCTCTTGGGGTCGCGGGGGTGCTGGAGCCTAACTTAGCTGCATTTGGGCAGAAGGCAGGGTATACCCTGGACAAGTAGCCACCTCAGTATATCCCATTTGGGTCCAAACACGGTCACTCGTTGAGAATAAAAGGCAGGGAAAGCAATAAAGACGTGTTTTGTAGCACAGCCACAAAGCCATTATTTTCCAGTATACCAAATCTGGAAAATGAAATGAACAAGTTATTTTCTGTCCTCGGACCACACACCTTTGAATAAAATCTGGCAACTCTGGCGTTGGTCTTCCAGTATTAATGACTTCTTGCTTTAATTGAAAGTCCAGTCTTGAAAACGTCCTTATTTTAGAAATCAAATCCTCCATTTTTAGGGCAAAAAGCGTCACAGTTTGCGGGAAGTGTAACAGTTGTTGTCTGTTGTTTTCTTCTTCTACTTCTTCTGTTGGCAGTTCATGAACTTTTGAAGTGCAAGTTGATAATGTATCGCCCCCTACTTTGAGGCAGAGGAACTTGCTGCCTCATGGCCTGCCTTTTCCCCGAGGCAACAAGCATGCGCCCCCTCGCACACACACGCTCAATACACTTTGTGTGTAGCCGTGGAGGCACCGCCTGTGTCTGCCTCACTTCTCGATTGCCGCGTTATTTTCATCAGGAAACACGGAATTTCCGCGATTTTGACCATGAAAATGATCAAAATATACAGGAACCACATCAAAATCACATAGAAAGCATAAACCTAAAGATAAATCCATCCATCCATTCATTTTCTACCGCTTGTCCCTAAAACTAATTTTATTTTATTACTTCGTTTTTGAACATCTCATAGTTAAGTCTTTTACCCCCCTGGTGACAAGGTGAGGCACTGCCTCACTTGCTTCCCCTGACAGCACGTCACTGTCCACCGGTGGTTGTAGTCTAAAATTAAAACATGTTTGCGATATGACTCCATTTAATGGCGAGGTCAGCGTTTACTATTCATGCAAATGGTGGATACAATGAAGCGTTAATAAGCGCCGTCTAATAAGCGTATTTAGACAATTTGTAAGGGTTCGTTAGCGATGTAGCTTTCCTCCCACTCCTAGTTAGATACCACCCCCCCCAAAAAAAAGAAATATGAGATGCTGCATTTTAAGGGGGCTATCCTAAATTAAATTTACAGTAAAAATTGATTCTTGCTCGTACATGTACAGGTGAATGCTAAAATCAGTCGCTGTTGCCATTTTAAATAACATTATTTTTTTTAAAGTATGATTTTTTTGGTTTATCGTGAGAAGCGTATTTGACTCAAAGACTAAAAAAATGGCTGACGGGGTAGGACGCAGGAGACAGCCTAAAAGACCAAACCTGCCACCTTTTTTGCATATTCTCTATGTTCTTAATTGCTGCTATAATTAACACAGATTGTATTACTTACTTTTGAATATATTGCTTGGTTATCATTTAATTTATATCATTGAAGTATCTTAAAGGCCTACTGAAAGCCACTACTACCGACCACGCAGTCTGATAGTTTATATATCAATGATGAAATCTTAACATTGCAACACATGCCAATACGGCCGGGTTAACTTATAAAGTGACATTTTAAAACTCCCGGGAAATATCCGGCTGAAACATCGCGGTATGATGACGTATGCGCGTGACGAAGTCCGAGTAACGGAAGTTATGGTACCCCGTAGAATCCTATACAAAAAGCTCTGTTTTCATTTCATAATTCCACAGTATTCTGGACATCTTTTGCAATTTTTTAATGAACAATGAAGGCTGCAAAGAAGACAGTTGCAGGTGGGATCAGTGTATTAGCAGCGGACTACAGCAACACAACCAGGAGGACTTTGTTGGAGCGCTAGCCGCGCTAGCCGCGCTAGCCGCGCTAGCCGCGCTAGCCGCGCTAGCCACGCTAGCCGCGCTAGCCGCGCTAGCCGCGCTAGCCGCGCTAGCCGCGCTAGCCGCGCTAGCCGCCGACTTCACCTTGACTTCCTACGTCTCCGGGCCGCCAAACGCATCGGGTGAAGTCCTTCGTCCTTCTGCCGATCGCTGGAACGCAGGTGAGCACGGGTGTTGATGAGCAAATGAGGGCTGGCTGGCGTAGGTGGAGAGCTAATGTTTTTAGCATAGCTCTGTGCAATCCAGTTGCTAAGTTAGCTTCAATGGCGTCCTTAGCACAGCATTGTTAACCTTCGCCAGCCTGGAAAGCATTAACCGTGTATTTACATGTCCACGGTTTAATAGTATTGTTGATTTTCTATCTATACTTCGAGTCAGGGGTTTATTTCTTTTGTTTCTATATGCAGTTAAAGCAAGATGCTATCACGTTAGCTCGTGGCTAAAGCATTTCGCCGATGTAAAAGGCACTGAATGTCCATTTCGCGTTCTCGACTCTCATTTTCAAGAGGATATAGTATCCGAGGTGGTTTAAAATACAAATCTGTGATCTACAATAGAAAAAGGAGAGTGTGCAATCCAATGAGCCAGCTTGTACCTAAGTTACGGTCAGAGCGAAAAAAGATACGTCCATCGCTGCCTCTCAAGTCATTCACTGTAACGTTCCTTATCTACGAATCTTTCATCCTAGCTCAAATTAATGGGGTAATCATCACTTTCTCGGTCCGAATCTCTCTCGCTCCATTGTAAACAATGGGGAATTGTGAGGAATCCTAGCTCCTGTGACGTCACGCTACTTCCGGTACAGGCAAGGCTTTTTTTTTATCAGCGAGCAAAAGTTGCGAACTTTATCGTCGATTTTCTCTACTAAATCCTTTCAGCAAAAATATGGCAATATCGCGAAATGATCAAGTATGACACATAGAATGGATCTGCTATTCCCGTTTAAATAAAAAAAAATCATTTCAGTAGGCCTTTAATCACCAGTCTGTTCAATAAATAGTAATAATATAAAAAGGCTTTTTTTTTGTTATTTATAAAAATTTGCTGTTTCAATTTAAATTGTTTGGTACTAGCATTGGTTACAATGTAAACAATAGCCATCTCTATTCATGAGTGGGACAGGAGGACACAAACGTTACACAACATTAACATAGCTGTGTCAGCTACATGCTAACATTACAACAACATTAATGATCAAAGCGCCCATGGTTGTAACTGACTTATGGCTTGTGGCAGTGCTCTAAGATGCAATTTAAGATGTGTAGTAAAGCCTTAAATTTTTTTTTTAAATGGTGGCTGTAGAAAGAATGGTGACTCATCTCATGACGTCCACTAACTTCAAAAGCGAGGGTTTCAGTGCCTCTTTTGTCAAAACCGGGATAGTTATCTTTTTTTCTCACATTTGATGCTCATAAACAGTCATGTTGCACAATATTTTTTCGTGTGAAAAATAAACCTCAAAACTACAGATGTCAAATCCTCCTTTGTGGGTGACTGCCACACACCTACACTTACACACGCACGGACACATTTTAGATTTCATTTCTGTTCTGTGTCTCAATCACTGCAGTGTAATTCAACGTCTGATGCCCACACGAGCCCCACTCTGCAGATTGAAGTGTGTGTGTGTGTGTGTGTGTGTGTGTGTGTGTGTGTGTGTGTGTGTGCGTGCACTTCTTTCCTCACTCGACGACATCCTCATGCATAAATTGACGGCTTTGCTGGTTATTATTTACTGTGTCTGCAGCACAGTGAGAGGTGAACCACTTGCCTCTGTGTGTGTGTGTGTATGTGTGTGTGTGTGTGTGTGTGTGTGTGTGTGTGTGTGTGTGTGTGTGTGTGTGTGTTTTTAGTAATCTTTGATTTCACGTGCGCGCCGCATGTAAAGCAGGACAAATGGAAATGCACATTTGAAGGATTCGTACGTGAGATCCCGGGCGTCGGCAGTGTGAGAAGGTCAAGGGTCAGTTTGCATCCATGAATGTGAAATGTTGTCAGACGTGAGTCGCCTTTGATTTTTTTTCTTAACAATAGAAGAGTTTGTTAGAAAAGGAAAAGTTTGTCTGACACAGCAGGATGTGCAGAGCGACAGTGAAACAGGAATACTTCCCCTCAGCATTCTACACCAATTACAGGCGTTTATATATGCTATTCGTAGGGGGTCTTAAACATAACACCTGCCAGTATGTCGACTTTAGTCTCTAAACGCTTCACTTCAATAACACATCTTTACAAATCCTACTCTTGCCCTACTCCTGCTCCTCAAGTCCTTTGGCAGCCTTTTAATTAAAAGTTGACCATTATTAAACGGCGCGCGCACGCACACACACACAGACACACAGACACACACACACATTATGTATTTGTTACATTCTTGAGACCTCCGAAAAATGCGTACCTCTTAAGGACCGCCCTTTCTAGACATAAAGATTAGTATTTACAACATTAATAATATATACATTCTATGCAAATATAAAAAAGGTAAGCGTGTAGTTAATTGTTGTTGGTTTTTTTGTAATTGGTTTTTAATCTTCGTTATTTAATTCAAGTTATTACAGTATGTCTTTTACGTTTGGACAGGACAGCGGGGCAGCCATGTGACAGGGCGGGTGGGGCACGGTCAGGTGTTTCCATGGCAGAATTGTCCAGGAATCTGAGGCGAGCGCCAAACGTTCGGGAAACCCTCCACACAAACATGAGACGCCTCCAACGGGGGTCTACGACGCGTTGAGTTGAGTTGAGTTGAGTTTGAGTTTATTTCGAACATGCATGCATACAACATGATACATCACAATTTCCAGTTTCTCTTTTCAACATGTTCCAAAAGGAGTAGGAAGAAGCAGAGCCTATTTAATCCTACCCCTTTTCTTTACATAACAGTTGCTAAAACTTTTTGTTCACTTCCTGTTCACAATTTATTCACAATAAACTCCATAAGTAATCACAATAAAAATAAATAAATAAATGATAGTAATAATTTAATAATAATAATTGGTGAGGTAAGTCATATTTCATATGATGAGATAAGTAAGATTACTTTAAGAATTAATTGATGTAGTTTAGTTCATATCCTTCCAGATCAAAATCTATTCCTTTTTTATCATCAATCCATGTTTCTGTGACAGCAATAACTTTGAAGGGTTCGTTGATGTGTTCCAAAAAGTTCTTAATGTTGTTGTAGTTTGCATACAAGCTTCTGCTATTAAAATGAATAATTGACAATTTGTTATCACATGTAATGTTGCTGTTATATTGATCTTTAAGTGATCTTAAAGACAGTAGCGTTCACTGCTAAGCTCGTTATCAAGGGGGTCCCCGTCCCAAATGATCAAATATCAGCCCCATATTTTTTAAATTAATTTTGGCCAGAGGGGGAGCACTTCAAATTTTTACACACACTTGTTATTTCATATGTTGACCAGAGGGGGAGTACTTTTAAAATCGACACACAGTCAATTTGAAAAATCCCTCCTTTTTCCTACCCTAATGTTGATAGATTTCACCACCAGGGTTGCCAATGAGACATTTTACTTACTTTTAGATGCAATGGTTTTCTGTATTGGGACCATGATTTCGGTCCTAACTTGTTCATCGGTCCTCATATGGAAGGTACTTCTCCTTGTTGATGTCTCAAGAAGGGTAGAAGTACAAGAACACACACACACACACACACACACACACACACACTGGGCAGATGTCTAGGTCACTGTTCCCTGACTGAGAACATTTGCTAAATCCTAATGGAATTCATTAGTTTCTTCACTTGTGTCCGAGGAGACATTTGCCTATAACGCATCACCTGGAAGTCACATTTACAGTACACTCATGCATTTTACGGAAGGGTTCCATTTTAAAAGGGTATTTACCAGCTGGTGTGCACAAAATACCGCGGAGGCGCATTTATTGTCATCCTTCAGTGCATTCTACAACACAGTTACTATAAAACAGCAACAAACATGAAAAAAGAGCAAAAAATATGCTAATCCCACTGATATGCAGGATAATTTTTTAGCATATTAGATTTGGTTTTAACATGTTTTATGAACTAAACATATAAATGTGGACATCCCTAAAGCAGGTTCTCCTATAACCGTCATGACCAGTATACACAGGACACAATCTGCCACTTGCAGGCTCCTAGATGCCAGAATAATTATATTTCAAATATTTCAACCTAATTACTTAAGACTTGAATTAAATCAAACAATGATTTTCGAATGACAACTCTTAGAGGGCACAGAACCACAATGGTAATGAGGCTGGAACAATCCAAATGAAGCCATCTAGTTAAACAGCAGTTTAAAGCTGACTTAAAGGCCTACTGAAAGCCACTACTACCGACCACGCAGTCTGATAGTTTATATATCAATGATGAAATCTTAACATTGCAACACATGCCAATACGGCCGGGTTAACTTATAAAGGGACATTTTAAGATTCCCGGGAAATATCCGGCTGAAACATCGCGGTATGATGACGTATACGCGTGACGAAGTCCGAGTAACGGAAGTTATGGTACCCCGTAGAATCCAATACAAAAAGCTCTGTTTTCATTTCATAATTCCGCAGTATTCTGGACATCTTTTGCAATTTTTTTAATGAACAATGAAGGCTGCAAAGAAGACAGTTGTAGGTGGGATCAGTGTATTAGCAGCGGACTACAGCAACACAACCAGGAGGACTTTGTTGGAGCGCTAGCCGCGCTAGCCGCGCTAGCCGCCGACTTCACCTTGACTTCCTACGTCTCCGGGCCGCCAAACGCATCGGGTGAAGTCCTTCGTCCTTCTGCCGATCGCTGGAACGCAGGTGAGCACGGGTGTTGATGAGCAAATGAGGGCTGGCTGGCGTAGGTGGAGAGCTAATGTTTTTAGCATAGCTCTGTGCAGTCCGGTTGCTAAGTTAGCTTCAATGGCGTCGTTAGCACAGCATTGTTAACCTTCGCCAGCCTGGAAAGCATTAACCGTGTATTTACATGTCCATGGTTTAATAGTATTGTTGATTTTCTATCTATACTTCGAGTCAGGGGTTTATTTCTTTTGTTTCTATATGCAGTTAAAGCAAGATGCTATCACGTTAGCTCGTAGCTAAAGCATTTCGCCGATGTATTGTCGTGGAGATAAAAGGCACTGAATGTCCATTTCGCGTTCTCGACTCTCATTTTCAAGAGGATATAGTATCCGAGGTGGTTTAAAATACAAATCTGTGATCTACAATAGAAAAAGGAGAGTGTGGAATCCAATGAGCCAGCTTGTACCTAAGTTACGGTCAGAGCGAAAAAAGATACGTCCATCGCTGCCTCTCAAGTCATTCACAGTAACGTTCCTCATCTACGAATCTTTCATCCTCGCTCAAATTAATGGGGTAAACATCACTTTCTCGGTCCGAATCTCTCTCGCTCCATTGTAAACAACGGGGAATTGTGAGGAATACTAGCTCCTGTGACGTCACGCTACTTCCGGTACAGGCAAGGCTTTTTTTTATCAGCGAGCAAAAGTTGCGAACTTTATCGTCGATTTTCTCTACTAAATCCTTTCAGCAAAAATATGGCAATATCGCGAAATGATCAAGTATGACACATAGAATGGATCTGCTATTCCCGTTTAAATTTAAAAAAATAATTTCAGTAGGCCTTTAATTGGTTCAACTTTAACATAATAATAACAATAGTATTATTGCTTATTGTCTCATATTGAAATGACAGAAGAGTGGAGGTTTTAATTAGAGGTGTCCTAATACAACTCTTTCTATACCAGTATTTGAGCGCTGAGTATTGGTCAATAGCAATAATGATGGGATACAATATCAGCAGGAATCATACATTTGACTATTTTGTAATGTAAAATGTTAGAACAGTTCTGCTTAAGTGAAATTCCTCAAAAATAGAACAATGGTATGTATAAAAAACACTAACCTATTTATTATTAATTATCTCAAATGAACTTTTGATTTCTTTATCATGAATAAACAGCTATAATTAATTGATGCTTGTTTATATTTACAAATGTGCTGTTTTTGACTGCAATTTTGTTCAGTTGAGGCCACTTTTTATGTATGTCTAGTGCAGGGGTCACCAACGCGGTGCCCGCGGGCACCAGGTCGCCCGTAAGGACCAGATGAGTCGCCCGCGGGCCTGTTCTAAAAAAAAAAAAATTTTTTTTTTTTTTTTTTAAATTAAATCTACATAGAAAAAAATACAAGATACACTTTCAATCAGTGCATCAACCCAAACAACCTCCCCCATGCACACTCATCCACACCCACTCACACAAAAGGGGTTATTTCTTTCTGCTACCAATATTCTGGTTCCCACAACATAGACAACACATCTGCAAGGGACACAGTCCCTGAAGCACACATGATTGTATAGGCTGCTGGTCCACTAACATTTTCATTAATTACTATTTTTTATGTAATTATTTTTATATTGTTTTACTTTCTTTTTTATCCAAGAAAATGTTTTTTATTTATTTATCTTATTTTATTTTATTTTTTAAAAAAGGGCCTTATCTTCAACAGACCAGGTTGTCAATGAAATTAGATTTGTTTAAAGGGTTTTTTTTAAACTAGGCCCAGTCCAGATAATGTCCAAGTCGGACTCAGCAACACACACCTTCATTCATGTACACAGAAAAAAATTAGGGAACACAACAGATTGCATATAATTTATAAACAAAATTACATTTTCAAAATAAGCATTTATGTACAGTCCAGATTATGTCCAGGTCACTCAAATTAGGGAACACAACAACAGATATCATATAATCTATAAACATAATTATACTTTCAAAATAAGCCTTTGAGGACTTCTCATCTTTTTTTTAATGTTTTTTGGCATCATTATCATTTTCAACCATGTAACTTTCTAAAGTTAGAAAATACTGAATACATGTTTTAAAGAAAGTAATACTAAGTGAATATCTGTTTTTGGCCTTAAAAATAAACATTTTACCGAGTACTATAATTAAATTGACTAAATCATGATTGTCAATTAACTCTCCTAAAATAACAGAAACCACATTTGTGTACCACTCGATGTTTAAATACATCTTTGGAACAATTGATGCTTTTAAAGACAGACACATAGCTTCAAGGTTGAGAAGTTTCAGGCCCCCATATTCATACTCTTTGTACAAAACCTTTCTTTTAATCTTTTCTGGTTTGCCGTTCCAGACAAAATCGAAGACCCTCCGCTCATAAATCTTAAAAAAGTTTTGTGATGGAGCTGGTAATGACAAAAACAAATAAATACATTGAGGAATATTTAACGAGTTGGCAATAGACATTCTACCATACAAGGTTAGGGATTTCCCTTTCCATAATTGCATAATTTTGTCCAGCTTTCTTAGTCGATTATCATAATTTACTGAGCCTAGATCTTCCAGATTTTCTGGGACAACAACACCAAGTATGTTAACTGGTCCATCTGTCCACAAAACAGGCACTTTGCATTCCATTCGAAAGGACGTTCCCTTTAGATTTCCGATCCTTAACATTTTACATGTATCATAATTAGCTTAAGGCCAGATTGCTGTGAAAATATGTCCAAAAGATTAAGAAGATTCCGCAAACAATGAGGAAAAATCTTATCTTTGTGAATCAGCCTTTTCTGACATGAACTTCATCAAGAACAAACACAGAACACGCCTCACTGATGCACATCTGCAAGACTCACTCAGAGTTGCAGTGTCAAGTTACACACCAGAGTACAACACACTAGTTAACAGCATGCAATGCCAGGCTTCCCACTAACTGACAAAGAAACAGATAACAGATTTGGTGTCCAGTTCAAAGTGTGACATGATTTAAAAATTTGAGAGTTTACTTTTGTATTTTACATGAGTTATTATTTGTACAAACATGGTGCAAAGTAATTCATGATTTGTTAAAAAATGTTAGTGGCTAGCTAGTTAAGATGGGATATTGTGATTTCACAAGACTGTCTTAGAAGTGATCATTTGAAAATGTTCAATTTGAAAAATGTGCACTTAGAGAAAATATAAAAATGAAGTGTTGCATATTGATATTTATCTGTTTCTATATATATTTATTGTGAGAAATCATTAAGATGATCAGTGTTTCCACAAACATAAATATCATTAATTATTAATAATAACAGAGTTAAAGGTAAATTGAGCAAATTGGCTACTTCTGGCAATTTATTTAAGTGTGTATCTAACTGGTAGCCCTTCACATTAATCAGTACCCAAGAAGTAGCCCTTGGTTTCAAAAAGGTTGGTGACCCCTGGTCTAGTGTGTGTGCTTAGCTGTTGTGTAGCTACTACCTCCTAGTAGCCTATATTCTACCAGGTTTACCTTTTGTAAATGAGTAAAATACAAGAAAAGAACAACCTTTTGTGTTTATTGGAGGACATTTAGATGTTAAATTGCTGTCCAGCTCTGCACAAGTAAACAAGCTGCAGGAATAATTGTATCGGAGATTTTAGATACAAGCCGATATAATCCGACACCCTAATTTTAATTAAATGTGCAGTTTGCTCCAAATTAGTTTTCTTTTCAACACAATAAATATAAGAATAGCTTTTGGTTTAAGCGAACTTTGGGTGTGGTGTTTCATTATGGGGTATCGCCTTGGTCGTGTTTCACTACCACATTATCCCATAGTGCGGGGGTCAGCAACCTGCGGCTCTCGAGAAGCATGCGGCTCTTTAGTGCCTCCCTAGTGGCTGCCTGGAGCATTTTTTTAAAAAGATTGAAAGTTGAAAAAGATGGGGGGAAAATAATTTTCTTGTTTTAGGATGTTTTTTGTTTGAGGACAAACATGACATAAACCTTCCCAATTGTTATAAAGGTCACTGTTTAATATGTTTGTGTGTAAGCTTCACTAATGAGAGTATTTGGTGAACATCGTTTTGTCCTACTAATTTTGGCGGTTCTTGAACTCACCATAGTGTGGACTGTGACGCAAAAGTTTGTTTACATGTAAAATGTTCCACTCCTTCTTTGTCTCATTTTGTCCACCAAATGTTTTATACTATTACGATTAAAGATTAAAGTACCAACACACACTAGATGTGGTGAAATTTGTCCTCTGCATTTGTCCCATCCCCTTGGGGAGCAGTGGGCAGCAGCGGCGCCGCACCCGGGAATCATTTTGGTGATTTAACCCCCAACTCCAACCCTTTGTTGCTGAGTGCCAAGCAGGGAGGTTATGGGTCCCATTTTTATAGTCTTTGGTATGACTCGTGAGTGAATGCACAAAGGTGTGCTTTGTTAATTGTATTGACTTGTTGGAGTGCTAATCAGGCATATTTTGTCAGTGCATTACTGCAAGCTAATCAATGCTAACATGCTATTTAGGCTAGCTGTATGTACATATTACATCATTATGCCTCATTTGTAGGTATATTTGAGATAATTTAATATCTTTTACTTGTATCCTCTTTGTATAAAATTTAGTTTTTCATGTCTCATGACACATTATCTGTATGTAATATTGGCTGCATTTCTGATAGTTGTTTGTGTGCCATGTTGTTCCAGACCACAGCAGACATTACCTAGCTTGCAAAGATTGTAATAAATATACTAGAAGACAGCCTGCAGTTTCCTTTAACTTGGACACACACATCTATACCTTTGGCCATTAAAAGACAGTCATTTCCAGGAGTTATCTCACCTTCTGAGTAGCCTCTGATATGCTAATGGTTTCTATCCATCCATCCATCCATTTTCTATTGCTTATTCTAATATTGTAAAAATGTGTAGAATAAATGTTACATTTCAACATTTCTGTCAACGAAGATTTGCTTCAGCCTGCGACACATAGTCATTTTGATAGTAGGCTAATATAGATAATATAGACACTTACGTCATGTGTTGCCTTCATTATAAGACTTATATACAGCTTTTCATTTTTTGCGGCTCCAGACAGATTTTTTTTTGTATTTTTGATCCAATATGGCTCCTTCAACGTTTTGGGTTGCCGACCCCTGCCATAGTGCAACATTGAACAGAGTTAGAAAAATAACTATATATTCAATAAATCTGTCACAATTAGATGTTAAAGTTTGAGGGAAATGCCATTCGGGCTGAATGTAGTGATTGGCGTTCTGAGCTGTCAATTAGGACAGTGATATTTGTGAAATCATTTCAAAACTGATGATGCGGTTGCAAATCGGGGAGTGGGAGCACATGCTTGTTCTAACATTTTTGTGCTGGTTGGCATTTAACCACGAAGAGTGCAAGTTATAAAGACTCGTTCAAACCCTTACTTAGGGCGGACATCAACCTGCCGCTAAATGCACCTTTAGGATTAATTTGCGAGCACCTGAAGACACAGTAGATACAAACTGTCCTCATATTTTCTAACCTTAGTCGGTTTGCGTCCCTTGGTGAAGTGGATTGACGTAAAAGACCCGTATCGTCCAGATAACCGAAATTTCGCTAACAAGTTCTCTTTTTGTATTTTTTTAGCTCCAGAAAATGAATCTGGCAGTCGTTTCCCACAATATCCTTTAGTTTTTGAGTAAATGGTAGATAACTAACTGTACTTGAAAAGCCCACTTTCCATCGCCAAACTTGATATGCCACTCCCTCTTGGTGTGACGTCATCTACAGAACTAGAGCCCATTTCCCTGCACAGACAGTGTGGATAAAGGCATGTAAAACTAATATTTTGATCTGTTAATTGTTTTTGTCACCCTGGTCCATTATTATTTCAAAACTGATATGGTTAACATTAAAAGCAAAAAATATACAGTACAGGCCAAACATTTGGAAACACCTTCTCGTTCAATGGGTTTTCTTTAATTTCATGACTATTTACATTGTAGATTGTCAATGAAGGCATCAAAACTATGAATGAAACACCTGTTCTTTGATCATCATGGCGCCAATGACGGCTGCCTTGGTGCTCTCGTGCGCTCTGTTTTGTTTGTTTTTGTGCGTAAATAGTGTGTCCGCGTGCTTTTTCACCCGTGAAGAGCTACTGAATATCAGATCCATCACCCCTACGGACTTATTACCGGTCATCTTAGCGTCAGCTATGGATTTGGTCCTTTATTTGATCAAAAGAGGGAAACCGCACAGAAGAGGAAAGCAAGTGGGCGCCCTTGTCTGTCTTCGCAGATGGGGATTACGCACGCTCTTACCTGACATCTTTCTCTCCAACGTCCGCTCACTTGCCAACAAGATGGACGAGCTAGCGTTGCTGATGAGAAGAAACAAGGACTTTTCCTCATCTTGTGTTTTGTGCTTCACGGAGACGTGGCTGAGCGCCAGCGCGGTTCAACTGGAGGGCTTTCATCTTCTCTGCGTGGACCGAGACGCGGGACTCTCCGGCAAAAAAAGAGGCGGTGGAGTCTGCTTCTTCATCAACAACAACTGGTGTACAGACGTGACGGTGATATCACAACACTTCTCTCCTGCTCTGGAATATCTTTTCATTCACTGTAAGACATTTTACTCACCGCGTGAGATTGTTTCATTTATACTGGTGGCTGTCTACATACCGCCAAGCGCGGACGTGCATGACGCTCAGCGCATGCTTGCAGACCAGATCTTACATGTGGAACGGTATTTTCTGGACTATCTTGTTATCGTGCTTGGTGACTTTAACAAGGGAAATCCGAGCCAGGAATTACCCAAGTATAGGCAGTTTATTAAATGCCCGACCAGAGAGGAGAACACTTTGGATCATTGTTACACTACAATAAGCAAGGCATATCATGCAGTCCCGTGCGCTGCTCTCGGACTACGTGATGGTGCTCTTAATCCCTTCATACAGACAGAGACTGAAACTGGCTAAAACTGTTATGAGGACCATTAAGTGTTTCACCGCCGAGGCTGTGGAGGAGCTGCGCGCATGTTTGGAGACGACAGACTGGGAGGCAATTGGAGCGGCCACAGACAATCTGGACGAGTATACGGACACTGTGACCTTATACATACAGTTCAATGAGGCGCGCATCATTCCAACGCGCACCAGGGCTTGTTATAACAACGACAAGCCCTGGTTCACACCCAAGCTCCGACAGCTGCGCAAGAAAAAGGACACTGCGTGAAGGAGCGGGGACCAGAGTACCTACAGAGAAGCGAAGTACCACTTCAACAGAGAAGTGGAGAAAGCTAAATCTGTGTACTCTAACCGTCTACAGGAACAGTTCAGCTCCAATGACTCTGCAGCTGTGTGGAGAGGATTAAGGGCCCTTACGAACTATAAACCCAAAGCCCCCCAGGCCCGGAATGACCGGACTCTCGCTCAGGACCTCAACACACATTACTGTCAACACGAACGGCCTTCAGCTCATCAAAGCTCTGGTCCCCCCACATGACCTCCCCCCCCCAACTCCAGCACTACTTTAAAGGACTCCAAGGACATTAAAGGACTCCAAGAATATCATAGAGGACTTCATCAAAGGCCCTCTCCATCCGAGAGGAGGATGTACGCTGGCAGTTCTTGAAGCTGAACACGCGGAAGGCCCCCGGGCCGGATGGTGTCTCCCCCTCCACCTTGAGACACTGTGCGGATCAGCTGGCTCCTGTCTTCACTGACATTTTTAACACCTCTCTGGAGCTATGCCGCGTGCCGTCCTGTTTCAAGACCTCCACCATCGTCCCTGTCCCCAAGAAAGCACGGATCACAGGACTTAATGACTACAGGCCGGTGGCGCTGACGTCTGTGGTCATGAAGTCCTTTGAGCGCTTGGTCCTGCCCCACCTCAAGGACAATACCAAAGACTATAAAAATGGGACCCATTACCTCCCTGCTTGGCACTCAGCATCAAGGGTTGGAATTGGGGGTTAAATCACCAAAATGATTCCCGGGCGCGGCGCTGCTGCTGCCCACTGCTCCCCAAGGGGATGGGTCAAATGCAGAGGACAAATTTCACCACATCTGGTGTGTGTGTGACAATCATTGGTACTTTAATCTTTAATCTTTAATCACCGCCCCCTCCTGTACCCACTGCAGTTCGCCCACAGAGCCAACAGGTCTGTGGATGATGCAGTGGACCTGGCCCTCCACTTCATCGTGGAGCATTTGGACTCCCCAGGAACCTATGCCAGGATCCTAATTGTGGACTTCAGCTCTGCCTTCAACACCATCCTCCCTGGACTGCTACGAGACAAGCTCTACCAGCTCAGCGTGCCCGACTCCCTCTGCAGTTGGATCAATGACTTCCTGACAGACCGAAGACAGCACGTGCGGCTGGGGAAGATTGTCTCGGACAGTCGAACCATGAACACTGGTACTCCTCAGGCTATGTACTTTCTCCCTGGCTCTTCTCCCTGTACACAAACTGCTACACCTCCAGTCACCAGTCGGTAAAGCTGCTCAAGTTTGCGGGTGACACTTCAGCAGTTTGTGTTGGTTCAAGGGACGGCGTGGCGAAGTTGGGAGAGTGGCCGTGCCAGCAATCTGAGGGTTACTGGTTTAATCCCCACCCTCTACCATCCTAGTCACGTCCGTTGTGTCCTTGAGCAAGACACTTCACCCTTGCTCCTGATGGGTCCTGGTTAGCGCCTTGCATGGCAGCTCCCGCCATCAGTGTGTGAATGTGTGTGTGAATGGGTGAATGTGGAAATGGTGTCAAAGCGCTTTGAGTTCCTTAAAAAAAAAAAGTTAGAAAAGCGCTATACAAGTACAACCCATTTACCATTTACTAGTCTCATCGGGCTCATCTCGGATGGCGACGAGTCCACCTACAGGAGAGAGGTGGACCGGTTGGCGTCCTGGTGCAGCCTCAACAACCTGGAGCTGAACGCCCAGAAAACAGTGGAGATGATCTTGGACTTCAGGAAAGTCACAGCCCCACCATCCCCCCTCACCCTGATTGAGTCTCCCACCCCCGTCTCCATTGTGGACTCCATCCGTTTCTTGGGCACCACCATCACCCAGGACCTCAAGTGGGAGCCGACCATCAGCTCCCTCATCAAGAAGGCCCAGCAGAGGATGTACTTCCTGCGGCAGCTGAAAAAACTGAAGGTGCCGAACAAGATGCTGGTGCAGTTCTACTCAGCAATCACCGAGTCCATCCTCACCTCCTTCATCACCGTGTGGTTCCCCGGCGCCACAGTCCGGGACAAGCATCGACTGCAGCGCATACGTGCTGCTGAGAAGGTGATTGGCTGCAAGCTCCCATCCCTCCAGGACCTGTTCTCCTCCAGGACCAGGAGGCGTGTGGGTCGGATCACAGCTGACTCTTCTCAACCTGGACACAAACTATTCCCCCCTCTCCCCTCAGGCAGGAGACTACGGTCCATCCAGACCCACACCTCCCACCACCTGAACAGTTTTTTCCCCACGGCCATCAAACACATGAACAATAACAAGATCTGATAGCTCAGTTACAGCTCATGTTGTTCTATTCTGTGTTATATGGGTTTTATGTTGCACGATTGCGGCAAGTAAAATTCCTAGTTTGTGAACCCGTTCTCAAACAATGGCAATAAAACTCTTCTGATTCTGATGTGGCATAAAAAGGTGAAATAACTGAAAACATGTTTTATATTCTAGTTCCTTCAAAATAGCCACCCTTTGCTCTGATTACTTTTTCGCACACTCTTGGCTATCACTCGATGAGCTACAAGATGTAGTCGAGAAAATGCCAAGAGTGTGCAAAGCAGTAATCAGAGCAAAGGATGGCTTTTTTGAAAAAACTAGAATATAAAACGTGTTTTTAGTTATTTCCCCTTTTTTTGTTTAGTACACAACTCCACATGTGTTCTTTCATATTTTTGATGCCTTCAGTGACAATCTACAATGTAAATAGTCATGAAAATAAAGAAAACACATTGAATGAGAAGGTGTGTCCAAACTTTTGGCCTGTACAGTATATCAAATAATCATCCCAGCTCTTCCATCTCCTCGTCCATAGCCTGTGTTTCCCTTATGCTCTGTCAGCATTTCCCCAAGCCATCTTGAGAAAAACATCAGTAGAAGAGGACACAAAATAGAATACTAGAGGCTTATCTTCTTTTACTCTCGTTTTTTAACCCCGGGTCAGCTCTTCTTTCGCCGTTTTCTATGGGTTCTGACTCCGTCTTTCTCCCCTCGAGGGTGCTCCTGATTTTCGAGATTGCATTTGGCTTTCGCATTTTTCCTTCCAAACTTTGACAAAACCCTTCTTCTTCAAAGTCAGAATTATTCAAGTGATCCCTGCAAATGACACTCCTCTCACTTGGTCTGTCCCATTTTGCACGAGTCACTTTGACTGTAGAGGTCCATACTTTGCTCATATTTCTATAATTTTGAAATATATGCAGGCTGATCCCTTCTTTACTTGTATTCCTATAACCTGCAACAATGCATCTGGCAGACATATTTGATATTTCCTTCTATTTCTGCGCGAAAATAACGTATTTCAGGATGAAGATGGTACCAAAACACATTTTACGTAATATCTTTATATATAATTTTCTGTAGATGATGTCAGCTGGAAGTGAGCGTTCCCAAATATGCTGAAACTCGTTAGATAACAAACTTAAAATCACTTCTGTGTCTATTTTGGGGGGAATTTTACCTGTAGACATATTTTTTAATTCCAGAACTACGAAGTAAGTGCCAATGTTGTCAACATTAGAGTGGCCCATTAAAGGCCTACTGAAACCCACTACTACCGACCACGCAGTCTGATAGTTTATATATCAATGATGAAATCTTAACATTATAACACATGCCAATACGGCCGGGTTAACTTATAAAGTGACATTTTAAATTTGCCGCTAAACTTCCGGTTCGAAACGCCTCTGAGGATGACGTATGCGCGTGACGTAGCCCGGGGAACACGGGTATGCCTTCCACATTGAAGCCAATACGAAAAAGCTTTGTTTTCATTTCATAATTCCACAGTATTCTGGACGTCTGTGTTCGTGAATCTGTTGCAATCATGTTCATTGCATTATGGAGAAAGAAGCTGAGCAAGCAAAGAAGAAAGTTGTCGGTGCGAAATGGACGCATTTTTCGAACGTGGTCAGCAACAACAGTACACAGCCGGCGCTTCTTTGTTTACATTCCCGAAAGATGCAGTCAAGATGGAAGAACTTGGATAACAGAGACTCTAACCAGGAGGACTTTTGACTTCGATACAAAGACGCCTGTAGAGAACTGGGACAACACAGACTCTTACCAGGATTACTTTGATTTGGATGACAAAGACGCAGACGTGCTACTGTGAGTATGCAGCTTTGGCTTCTAAACATTTGATCGCTTGACCGTATGTGCGCAACTTTTTTTTGCGTATGTACGTAACTTTTTTAAAATATATAAGCTTTATGAACCTTGGGTTAGGTGAACTGTCTTTTGGGCTGAGTGATTGTGTGTGTTGATCAGGTGTTTGAATTGTATTGGCGTGTTCTATGGAGCTAGGAGCTAGCATAGGAGCTAGGAGCTAGCATAACAAACACGCAGGTGTTTTTATGTAGGATTAATTTGTGGCATATTAAATATAAGCCTGGTTGTGTTGTGGCTAATAGAGTATATATATGTCTTGTGTTTATTTACTGTTGTAGTCATTCCCAGCTGAATATCAGGTACCGTGAGTATGCAGCCTTGGCTGCTAAACATTTGATAGCTTGACCGTATGTGCGCGTCACGTACGTAACTTTTTAAAAATATATAAGCTTTATGAACCTTGGGTTAGGTGAACGGTCTTTTGGGCTGAGTGATTGTGTGTGTTGATCAGGTGTTTGAATTGTATTGGCGTGTTCTATGGAGCTAGGAGCTAGCAGAGGAGCTAGCATAACAAACACGTAGGTGTTTTTATGCAGGATTAATTTGTGGCATATTAAATATAAGCCTGGTTGTGTTGTGGCTAATAGAGTATATATATGTCTTGTGTTTATTTACTGTTGTAGTCATTCCCAGCTGAATATCAGGTCACCCCCGGCTCTCACAGCATCTTCCCTATCTGAATAGCTTCAACTCCCCACTAGTCCTTCACTTGCACTTTACTCATCCACAAATCTTTCATCCTCGCTCAAATTAATGGGGAAATTGTCGCTTTCTCGGCCCGAATCTCTCTCACTTCATGCGGCCATCATTGTAAACAATAGGGAACTTTGCGTATATGTTCAACTGACTACGTCACGCTACTTCCGGTAGGGGCAAGCCTTTTTTTTATCAGATACCAAAAGTTGCAATCTTTATCGTCGTTGTTCTATACTAAATCCTTTCAGCAAAAATATGGCAATATCGCGAAATGATCAAGTATGACACATAGAATAGATCTGCTATCCCCGTTTAAATTTAAAAAATTCATTTCAGTAGGCCTTTAAGTATTTGTCTACCGTGCAGCACAACAACAATGAAGTGTGAACAAACATCCATCGAAGCTCGTAAAACTCCTTGCGGGTTTTCCTCCATCACGCTGGGAGCTGACAAATAGAATCCTCAAACAGTTTTTTCTCAAGCATGACGGGCTAAAGACGCTCTCCAGGCACCGTGTCGGAAAACCAAACAGCTGTTTTCTTCCTAAAGCTTTGAAATATTTAGCAGTGTTGCCTTAATTTGGCACAGAAAGAGCACCAGGCGGTAATTACAACCTAAGCAAAGTCACTTAGCATCATGAACCCCCGCCCGCACCTCGACTCTTTTCTTCCCTGGCAGCAGCCAAAACGCACGGAAGCAGGACGTGTGTGTCAAACATTGGAAGAGGTTAGCAAATATTCACACGAACGAGGATACATAATGCACGGCCCTGGTGCCTGCGTGATGATGATGATGAGGATGCACATCTGGGATGTTCCTCGCCTTATCCTGCCACGTTAGCTTAAACTACGTTTGGACTACAACAGGGGTGTCAAACGTATGGCCCGAGGGCCGGATCAGGCCCGCGAACAGGTTTTAACCGACCAGCGGGATGAGTTTGCTAAGTATAAAAATTAACCAGACATTTTTGAATGAAGGAAACAGCTGTTCTAAATGTGTCCACTGGATGTCCCAATAGCAATTCTTTGTATCTTTGTAGATGATGCTACACAGTGATGTGCAGTCACTAGAGGCAGGTGAAGCAGGGCGTCACCTGCCATCATGGAAAAAAAAAAAAAGTAAAATGAAAAAAAAATAATTAAATTGTTATATGTATTCAGTGATTATACTATACAGTTATTTTCCATTTAACTTCACCAGTTTTAGATTATTTTTATTCAAAATCGCTGAATTTTCACACTTGCCGTTCAAATACTGAGAAGAGACGGTTGAGGCACGTCACTGACTTGAGCCTCAACATGGATTGCGGACTCTGCTAACTGCTGGCCTGCTATGCAGTGAGACCGTATTGCTATATGAATTATATTATACATTTCCATAGTTTAGTTAGCTGAGGTATATAATGTACAGTGTATTTTGTCAACAATTGTATGTGTGCAAAGTATTTCTTGTGCTGAGCAATCATAAAACTGCTGCGAAGACGCACTGTGGGAGGCTCGCAGTAACCCCGCCTCCTTGTGCCGGCTAAAGCACCCCCGCCGCAGAACCCCCCGACGGGAGCGCCACACCAACCAAAGCCCACACAAACCCTCCACGTGCAAGACCGAATCCACCCAAAAAAAGTCACTTAACAAGAAGCCAAAAAGTGCAAAAACAACAATGCTCGCGCCGGAGGAGCCGCGAACGACCGCAGGGACACAACATTAGGTACACCTACAGACTGCAGCACGGATTTCATATTTCATTCATTCACAACTCCTCCAACACAAACACCACTGTTCCCGCACTAATAAGTAAAGGTAAGACCATAATAACGTTTTTTTGTATTAAATGTGCTTTTTTGTGTGCTACAGTTTGTATGTGTAAAGTTAAAGTTAAGTTAAAGTAGCAATGATTGTCACACACATAGGTGTGGTGAAATTTGTCCTCTGCATTTGACCCATCCCCTTGATCACCCCCTGGGATGTGAGGGGAGCAGTGGGGAGCAGTGGCGCCGCGCCCGGGAATCATTTTTGGTGATTTAACCCCCAATTCCAACCCTTGATGCTGAGTGCCAAGCAGGGAAGAATGCTGGTATGAGCTTTTAAACATAACCCGTTAACTGCTGCCAATGAAATTGTGAATACGATACTCTTTAGGGTTCATATGTTTGTAAATCTGACTGTGATGAAGTTAGTGCCTCACCAGTCATGAACCTCACTGCACGTCACTGATGCTACATATGTACAAAATAAACCACATGATGTTAGTACATCATTCAAGGAAAATGATCAAACTACATAATTAACATACTGTAATTTGATTTTAATATAATTATTTCTATCTTGATAGATTGAAAATGAACACCAATGAGTTGACTGATGAACATGATCACATAATTTATTCAGAAAATATAAATAATGACAATTAAAGATAGAATACTATTAACCGCAACTTGTAAGTGTAAAAAAAACCTAACACTAGGGGTGTAACGGTACACAAAAGTTTCGGTTCGGTACATACCTCGGTTTAGAGGTCACGGTTCGGTTCATTTTCGGTACAGTAAAAAAATATATATAAATACATTTTTTGGTTATTTATTTACCAAATTTGTAAACAATGGCTTTATCCTTTTAACATTGGGAACACTATAATAATTCTGCCCAAAAATAGAAATAGCTCTGTGTGTGATGGATGTGAGCCACCACAAGGCTGATCAGTGCAATAGCAGGCAGTCATGAATGCTAAGCATAACAATAACATACATCTACACACAGGGTCCATTGCCAGGGTTAATGTGGTCAACATATATAATATAACAACTAAATAAGATAAGGCTCAGAATGGTTTCTTAACAAAACCTTTATACATATAAAGGGCTTTTTTTGATTGATTGATTGATTGAGACTTTTATTAGTAGATTGCACAGGACAGTACATATTCCGTACAATTGACCACTAAGTGGTAACACCCGAATACGTTTTCCAACTTGTTTAAGTCGGGGTCCACGTTAATCAACATTAAACTGCCTCAAGTTGTTGCTCAGATTAAATAAAATGACAAAACTTTTCTTCTGCCATACAAAAAGTGCAACATTAAACAGTTTCAAGTCAACTCAGCCTCAGATTAACTTTTCTTCCCCCCCGCCCCCAGCCTTTAACCCTGGTGACTTTCACTCAATCTTCATGTTTTTTGCCAGAAAAATCAGTTTATCCACATTGTCTGCAGAAAGAGCAGACCTGCTTGCAGTTACAATGTGTCCAGCTGTGGAAAATACCCTTTCTCTGGGCACGGAGGTAGCAGGTATGGCGAGGTAGTGCCTGGCTAACTTGGCAGTAAGAGGATATATGGGCTCATTGTTCTTCCACCATAGAAGTGGGTCAAAATCTAGTTTTTAATGCAATATTGTCTTAAATCTGCTGCTATAAAAATACCAACGGCATTTGTTATTGCTTTAGCCCTGCCTGACTCGCCGAGGAGAGGCTGCTTGAATGCGGTGTTTGCACGACGCCTGTCTTTCTCTTCGTTGAAGCGATGTTCACTTGGGGGTGGTGCTGCTTCAAATGGGTTAGCATGTTTGACTTGTTGGCAGAAGCATACCCTACTGCTGCTGAACAATGTCGGCAAACCGCTTTCGTTTTGTCCGCCTCTCGTCCTCCATTGTTGTATCGCACCGCGAAGCCGAAGTGTTACCAAACGGGAGATCTTAACGAGGCAAGAGGGTCTTCCAACTCTGGCTTTTACTTGTTGTCGTAGCCTAGGCTGACCATATTCTGTAATCCCAAGAAGAGGACACATACATGCGTGCCAAGGCGGGCAGCACGCCAAGGCCGGGACTAGGTGAAAATTTGCCAATGATACTCGAACTTGCTTTATAAATAATATATTTATTTAAATAAACAATTTTTTCTCCTCTGTTGACAGCATTGTTGGCGCTAGGAATTTTCAAAATGGGGTCCCACAGTAAATTTTTGGGGTCCCACTTTTTTGTAAGCGTTTTGAAAAAAATGTATAAACGTATGCATTATCCTGTTATACCTCATATTCTATCTTGTGTTTTGGAAAAAGGTTGTCATAAACGTTACGTAATTCATTAAAAAAATAATAAAAAAAGAAAACAAATTTGTATACATATGTAAATGTATTCAGTTATAAACATTCATTCACTTTCTTCTTCCCTTTTCTATGTTTTTATTTCATAAGTTGTAGGCGTATTTATTTCAGTATAAAAGTAGTCAACATTGCAACTTTTTCTAAATTATATTTCACCTTTAAGCTTTTTTATTTCACTTTTGTTATGTTATTTATTTATTTTAATAGTATTTTTAGAATGTGCCGTGGGCCTTTAAAACATAAGCTGTGGGCCGCAAATGGCCTCCGGGGCACACTTTTGACAACCCTGCTATAGATAATAAAAAATTAAATCTGATAAATCTATGGATAAAAAGTAGAGCCTGGCGACGCATGCGCGTTTATCATAACTCTCTCGCTCTCTCTGTCTCTGCCCCTCCCTCACGAATGCTGCTGCGCGCACAATTTGTTTTGTTTTTAACCCTTTCTTAACCATGAACGTACATAGAAAATACACGCAACCCTAACTCAAAATACCGGACATTTAAGGCATTTAAGAAACTCCGCCCGGACAGCCCCACAAAAGAGGACATGTCCGGTGAAAAGAGGACGTATGGTCAGTCTATCGTAGCCCGTTAGCTGCTGGCATGTCGTGTGTTGTGCCTCGGTGTGCATTGTTTACACAACGTGCGTAACGCTACTAAATATGTCCGTGTGGAAACTCGTTCGGTACACCTCCGAACCGAACCGAAACCCCCGTACTGAAACGGTTAGATACAAATAAACGTACCGTTACACCCCTACCTAACACCATTATGATTTGTACAATTTCAGAATGTGCTCGTTCTACTTTTAAACAAAGAAAACAATCTGAAGTTGTCTTTATGTTTAAGTTATCGTGCCTTGATTTTACCAGTCAGGTCCACTTGGAAGTAGGTTTTTCTCCATGTGGCCCCTGATCTAAAATGTGTTTGACACCCCTGGACTACAGTCATGGTCTCTAAAGCGGGTCGGCTTCTCTCCCTTCAAGTGGAAAACTGCACTTTTTGGGGAATTTTGCCTATTGTTCACAATCATTATGAAAGACGTGACGAAGGATGTGGTTTTTTTAATGCATTCTAATTATTAGATAAACGTAAATAAAGGTTTGCACACAGTTGAGCCAATGGGAGGCGCTTTATTCCACCCATAAAATCTAATTAATAACCATCTAAAAACCGCCTACAATACTCCATTTACATTTCGTGATTTGAATATTTACCAAGTATTAGTCATATTGTTATAGCAGACAAACTATTTATAGCAGCGTCGTGATCACTACTGTGTGTCCCTAAGTTTACATAATCGCTTCCTTTGCTTGTGAAAGTTTATTTTAGATCATAAATCATGCCTCTCACCTGGAAAGGAGTCTGACGACGTATTGCGACAAGTTGCTACACTTTGACAGCCAATTTAGACCCGGGGATGGCGAGAACGACACAAAAAGACACTTGGTTATATCACCCTTTTCTTCGCGAGGGTTATGAGTCATTCTTCATCTAAACGGGAATATAACAATATTCTATTAGTTGGCAACTTAATGACAGCAGACATTGGACAGTAAGTGATTTTTTTTTTCATATGTTTGTTGGCTCTCATGAAGTCTGCAGAGAGTAGAAATCAGTGATCTAGTGGGGAAAAAAGGCGAACGTTGTGATTAGTTTTTTTTTTAATAATGCGCCACGCGTATGCTTAAAATTATCAAAATACGTAAATATATATATTATTATAAATATGCCTGTTACCACATTACATACATACTTACATCATGTATATAAAACCTTAAGGGATGTATTTGGATGTTTTTAAGGGCTTTATGGGCAGAATAGGGCAACTCAACAATGTATTTACTATTTAGAATGCATTAGAAATAGAAAAACATGTGTCTTGTCTTACATAAGAATTATGAACGATATAGGCAACATTCCAGAAAAAGTGCAGTCCCTCTTGGTAACAGACAACAAAGGTGGTTATTTTTGGACAAATGAGGATTCACGACCTTTGTCTTTTTGAACCTGAATATACGGAGGATGAACTGTATGTAGGCGAAACGTAATTGCCAGAGGTGGGACCAAGTCATTGCTTTGCAAGTCACAAGTAAGTCTCAAGTCTTTGCCCTCAAGTCTCAAGTCAAGTCCCGAGTCAAGACAGGCAAGTCCCGAGTCAAGTCCAAAGTCAAGACTGGAAAGTCTCAAGTCAAGTCACAAGTCCTGCATTTTGAGTTTCGAGTCCTTTCAAGTCCTTTTAACCACAGACTAATATTTTTACACAGATTGTGTACGCTTTTAAACCGCTGTATTTATTTATTAAAACAAGTGCATTTGAAATAGCAGGAAAAAAAATAGTACTGACATTGCAATTCATTATAGCACTATTAACCAGTCATTTTAATAGTTTAAACAATTTTAAACATTTAACTCATTCCTTTACAGAATAAACACATTTGCAAAACCAAGTGCAACTGTACTTATTTGTACAAAAGTGTTAACATTGTATTTCCATGGCATATTGCATTGTAACTAGTTCCACAGCAGTTTCTATTCTGTTCTTACCTTATCTCATTGATCTCATCTCATACTGTATGTGTGTTTATGTGTGCGTACACATGAAAAACATAACAAATACATGAACATAACAATGAACAGAGTTGTACTTTTTAGATGTCAGGGCCCTATGCAATATGTACACATATTCTTAATATACTATACATTTTAACTGACCTTTATTTGACTATGTTTGTCTTTTTGTAGGTGGCTAAAATACGCGGTGCTGCTGACCGCCGTCTAACGTTATGTTACTGTGTGTGATACATTGACTAACGTAACGTTATGTGTAGGTACCTCATGCAACCCTGCTTAAAAAAATCACTTGACAGAAAGTATGAATAAGGTAGCAAACTGCAGTGGACGCAACATATAGCTGTGTTTGAAATCATGTTATAACCATAGACATCTTATAAGTAGACGCAGTATTGGTTGCTGTGACGCGAGCAAATTGCATCTTGAAGTGGTGATGAGGAGCCGGCGAGCAGCCTAAACTGACAGTTGACAGGTAGAAAACAAAGATGCCGGGCTGGTGTTCAGCGTTTTCCTGCTCAAATGAGCGGACTGTTGAAAATAGGAATCGGGGGATTACTTTTCACAAGTAAGATTTAACATTAATGTACTATTGGTTGTATTTTATGAAAATAACATTACCACAGAGTTGAGAAGGAGCAAAGATCTTCAATATTTGTATGTGAAAATCACAAATAAATCTTCTGGGGGAGGATGACGCCCCTACAGGGGTTTGGTTTACAAACTTTCAGCCCCACCTAAAACAAAATTCCCCAGCCGCCACTGATTATGATGCATTCTCATTTTAGGCAAAATATAAGACAATATTTTCTTAACAGTATAATTGTAACCAGGAATAAGTCTTCAAGTAACAATATTCAAATACTAACATTGTTGGGTAAGACAGCATTTGGTTTTATTCTGAATCCAGTGAAACAGATTGGTGGTTTTAGCTGATATAAAGACTTTCAGGTGTTTATATATGTTTAAGTATTTGGCAGACGCTTTTATCCAAAGCGACATACATAAAAAATACATGTATAACAATCACTGTAAACATGATCATTTAAGGGAAGAATGTAATACAAAATATCAATACAAAGTGTCAAGACAGAATAAACTCTCTGCTGCTGCAGCAACAGATATACAGTCTATAAGATATATAGATATCCAATGTATTCATACATTGTTTATGTAGGATATACGCATGTATATATAACGTAATTATATTGTTTCTTCAACTTAAAAATAGCTGACCGATTTTTTCCCCCTTCTCTGGGCTTATATTCCCAGTTTTGATCTCGGACGTCTGGTCACTTATAGCATATAAGAATATTATATTACTGTTAAGCAAACTATGAATAATAAAACATGTGTCCGTTATCATAGCTACGCGTATGACAAAAAAGCGCGTGACAATCAGTGGTATTCAGTGAGGTAAGATGAATTAAATGCGCTGACAGTTCATTGCTCCTGCCAAATGAATTGCACTGAGTGGAGCGGATCACCACTCCAAGATGGCGGCCCCGCGTCTCGTCTGCGCCAGTAAGCAGTAGCGCTCGATGCTGCGTCTACTTATAAGATGTCTATGGTTATGACGTTAGCAGTGAGTTTACAGCCTCACTGATTTAACTACACAGCAAATAAAAGTCATGTTACTTAGCCAATAAACGTTATCTTACATTCAAAACTTACCCTTCTTTGTGCAACTTCAAATGTCGAACGAAGTTGGAAGTTGTTGCGTCTCCGTCTGCAATATTCGAACTGCGTGATTTGCATACGGCAATTCGTTTTTTGTTGACCAAGTCGTAGTTTTTATACCCGAACGAAACCAACTTTGGTATAAATCTTTCTCACTGGCGCGTTGTTTGACAACTCTTGTTCATTGGTTGTCCTGCAATTTGATTGGCTGAATGCTGTGTGATGAAAACAATGTAGATCTAATTTGATTGGCTGTTGTACTGAGAGCACACACGCTGACACGCAGCACACACGCTGATAGACAGACACGTATAAAATGAAAGATACGGAGCGCTCCCAAATAACTTTTTAAATTTTAGGTTTTGGGGAAAGTAGCAAGTCATGTCAAGTCAAAAGGCTCAAGTCCAAGTGAAGTCACAAGTCATTGATGTTAAAGTCTAAGTCGAGTTGCAAGTCTCTTTACATTTTGTCAAGTCGAGTCTAAAGTCATCAAATTCATGACTCGAGTCTGACTCGAGTCCAAGTCATGTGACTCGAGTCCACACCTCTGGTAATTGCAGACAAAAGCCGAGAGAGTGAGGTCGGCGTGACTTTGATGCTGTAAATGTGGAGCTTAGAGCCAAGCTATTTCAACATAAATGGAGTACTTACCCAAAATAAACCATAAAAAACGTCCCCGGCCATCTGGCCAAAACGCACAACTGTCCATTGAGTGAGTCACTTTAATATTGATCATAATACACGTAACACATCAGCATTGTTATTACAACTACAGTACAAACACTGTCCAACTAGCTGTGTACAAACAAAACATTAATTGTTCATGTTTTTCAGTCAGTACAGATTGGTGTCCTATCGCATTGTGTTATGCATTACATACTCAAACGCGATTCGGGTTCTGACGTAGAAGCTAGCTTATCCCTTTCCGTAGTTAGCTTTTACGGCTAATACTGTAGCACGGCGATGTGTTACTACGCTAGAAAAGGAGTTTCTCCATGTTCGTGCTTACAATGACAATGTCGCTACAGTTTGGTTATTATACAGGTTACGGAATGTAAATGAAGTATTGTTGACATTTTTTGAACGTATTTGTAAAGTAATTTAGAGGTAGAATTGATTGCTCCCACTAGCTGCATTGCTAGCCACCTAGAACGAGCCGATTTTTATATGTCAGACAGCAAAAAAAACAACAACTTTTGTCTTATCTCTTTTAAGGATTGTGAACGATAAGCAAAATTCCCCAAAAAACTGCAGTCACCCATTAAGTCTGCTTTAGTTTTCAGACAATATTTTTTGTGCCATTATTTTTTAAGATAACAAACGAGAAATGTTTGTTCGATGGTTAAAAACTTAGCTTGATTGTCGTCTCCAACATTTGTGGAAACAACCTGAGAGACTGTTAAGTGCTGTGGGTGCTGCACTTTTGGTTAGCAACTGAGTTAAGATGCGCTCTGCAGTAACTCTTTGATATTTGGTTGATGTTTGAGGAAGTACAATATTTTGGGAGGTTGAGGTAGTGGTACATTCCGCCGTCAATTAGGTACAATATCTCAGGTTTTGTGCATTCCACTTTTTTACTTTTTCAAAGTGCTGACACTCACAACTTTCTTTGGCCCCACGGTGGCTTATTCATTTTATGTTAAAAACAGACTATTACACTAGAGATGTCCGATGATGGCTTTTTTGCCGATATCCGATATTTCGATATTGTTCAAATCTTAATTACCAATTCCGATATCAACCGATACCGATATATACAGTTGTGGAATTAACACATTATGCCTAATTTTGTTGTGATGCCCCGCTGGATGCATTAAACAATGTAACAAGTTTTTCCAAAATAAATCAACTCAAGTTATGGAAAAAATTGCCAACATGGCACTGCCATATTTATTATTGAAGTCACAAAGTGCATTATTATTTTTAACATGCCTCAAAACAGCAGCTTGGAATTTGGGACATGCTCTCCCTGAGAGAGCATGAGGAGGTTGAGGTGGGCGCGGTTGGGGCAGGGGTGTATATTGTAGCGTCCCGGAAGAGTTAGTGCTGCAAGGGGTTCTGGGTATTTGTTCTGTTGTGTTTATGTTGTGTTACGGTGCGGATGTTCTCCTGAAATGTGTTTGTCATTCTTGTTTGGTGTGGGTTCACAGTGTGGTGCATATTTGTAACAGTGTTAAAGTTGTTTATACGGCTACCCTCAGTGTGACCTGTATGGCTGTTGACCAAGTATGCAGCATTCACTTGTGTGTGTGAAAACTCGTAGATATCATGTGCTGGGCAGGCACGCAAAGGAAGCGCCTTTAAGGTTTATTGCCGTTCTGTATCTCTCCATACGTTAAAAAGTCATACATTTTACTTTTTGAAACCGATACGATAATTTTGAAGCCGATACAGATAATTTTCCGATATTACATTTTAAAGCATTTATCGGCCGATAATATCGGCAGTCCGATATTATCGGACATCCCTACCCGACACGTGTGCAAATGTTGTGCAATGTTCGGCCGTATGACAACTCAGAAAAAAGCAAGGCAAAATCCTGGCAAACATTTTCGGCAAAAACTAAATCATGAAAACCCGATGTATTGCTGTATAACACACCAAAATAGGAACATGTGCATTCTTAATTGTGACAATATTCCAATAATGCAAATGTTGGTAAAATTGTAAACATTATTGATGTCTAAACTGAGTATTTTAACTCTCTTAGCCGCAGGAGTGCCATCTTGCCAACCAACCAGAGTCTCTGTAGTAGACATTTGTATTTGCTTTGGGTGTCTAGAAAAAGCACTATATGAATCTAATCCATTTTTATATTATTAATATTATTATTATGTCAACGTTACACATTATGGGAAGATTTTGCAAAACACTGCAGAGTCCACTGCAGAGTATGCTGTCTCTTAGAAGGTTAGGATTCGTGTTGACTGAGCAGCACAGGTGGGTAGTATCGCACTACTAATTTTCTTTTTGGATAAATTAGTTTTAATGCAACATACTTTTTACTTTTACTTGAGTAATTTTGTGAAGAACGTCTTTTTTTACTCTGTTATATTGAATTATCATTATATACAGTAAAAAAAAAAAAAAAAAACATTCATATGGCCTCATTTGTCATGGTTTACCTGACACATGAAACGTGAGAAATTTGGGGCTGGGGGTGCACTATCCACTTCAGCCCCCAGATAGCCTTACGCCAAATTTCCGCTGAATGCGAAACGGCTGTAGACCGGCTTTACAACAGGAGAGCGCCGTTCTGCAATCCCCAGCGTTGACTTTTATGACATTTCGCGAATCCGCGCCTAATCACACGATAAGGGAAGTTGTAATAAAGCAAACCACAAAAATTTGTCATGAAAATAAAGAAAATGGATTGAATGAGGAGAAAGTGTGTCCAAACTTTTAGCCTATACTTTATATATTACTGTAAAGTAACAATACTCCAACCGCCTCTGGCAGCCATAGACGCTTTGAAACTTGACGACAAAAGTTCCGTTTTTCAGTCTATTGATTGTGTAATTTTTTCTCACAAAGTTTGCAACTTAGTGTAGTTTTGTGGTTCTACTGTCATACATGTATTACTTTAAAACAAAGAGTGTCTTTAAAGGCAGATGCAACACACACTGCTGTCATTCGTCATCATGCGTGCGAGGTCATAATCGCTGGCTAAAGAGCCACATTAGCAGGATTTGCCGCAACAAAGCTGTGGATTAATGCTCTCCAATCCCTCTCCCTCAAAGCCATTAAAATGTAAGCAATTTTCTTCTTTCTTTATATATATATATATATATATATATATATATATATATATATATATATATATATATATATATATATATAAATAAATGTGTATATTTGTGTGTGAATGTATATATATAAGCAATGTGGAGCATGTTGTGAAATGGCTTTCAATTGATTTGCAACCTCTGAGCTCTTCATTCGTGAATGCTAATGACTCACCCTGCCAGTTCCATCTTCGGCCCTCTGTCATCAGTGCAGATAAAGCACGGCGGCCCCTACACGCCTGTCAATCATCATTCTGCACTCAAATTACATTCGCCAGGGTGGATGCGACTTCTCGTAGCAGAACTTTAGCTGGCTGGACAGACCTTGACCTTTTGAACGTTTAGGGAAGAACTTCATCAAAGATTAATTAGGAACGTCCAAAGGTGAACAACCACATTATTTCCGCATGTATCAAATACCATATTATTATGTAATTTGTAGGGGTGTCCAGATCCTATATCCGATTTTTGTTTTTTGCCTCAGATGCAATTCAATTTCGAGTCCTGGTCTGATACTTTAATAGTAGATGATAGAACTGAATTTTTTTTCATAGCAAGTAACTAAAGTATCACATTTAAATTTAGAATTTGCTATTATAGAGTGCTTTAGATTTTTGGTTAAAGCATCCCACAATGCATTGCAGGCAGCCATATTGAAAGGCTAGAGTCGTCGTTCACGATAGCGCTACAGGTAATATTTCCAAACTATTTATTGGAAAATAACATTGCACCAGCTGTGATACGATGGAGAAATACTGGGAGTCATAAGATAAGAAGTCCCTTTGTCATTATAAGGAGAAAACAGCTGTAATGGGATGCAAGGATCCGTACCAGATCGACAAGTTTGAGTGGAGCATACTTGCACAACCTTGAGACCTCCAAATTCGGGAGATTGTGGGGCGGGGGAGATTGAGGTGGGCGGGGTCGGAGTGGGCTGGGGGTTAAGGGGGGAGGAGTATGTTTATAGCTAGAATTCACTGAAATTTAAGTATTTATATATATTATATATATATATATATATTATTCATATATATAATAGTATATATTATTTTTATATATATATATATATATATATATATATATATATATATATATATATATATATATATATATAAATACAATAAATACTTGACTTTCAGTGAATTATAGCTATATATATATATATATATATATATATATATATATATATATATATATATATATATATATATATATATATATATATATATATATACAGTTTGTATATATATATATATATATACCAGTGACGTGCGGTGAGGTTCATGGCTGGTGAGGCACTGACTTCATCACAGTCAGATTTACAAACATATGAACCCTAAAGAGTATCTTATTCACCATTTGATTGGCAGCAGTTAACGGGTTATGTTTAAAAGCTCATACCAGCATTCTTCCCTGCTTGGCACTCAGCATCAAGGGTTGGAATTGGGGGTTAAATCACCAAAAATGATTCCCGGGCGCCGCGCCGCTGCTGCCCACTGCTCCCCTCACCTCCCAGGGGGTGAGCAAGGGGATGGGTCAAATGCAGAGGACAAATTTCACCACACCTAGTGTGTGTGTGACAATCATTGGTACTTTAACTTAACTTTAACATTACACATACAAACTGTAGCACACAAAAAAGCACATTTAATTTAAAAACAACTTTATTATGGTCTTACCTTTACTTATAAATGAAGTCCATGCGCAGCTCCTTTTGAACAAAAGCATCGATAACTTCTTTATAGAAGTCTTCCTTATCTTTCTTCAGTTTTAAAAGTCTCTCTGTCTCAATGGAAATCTTCCTTTAAGTAATACCTCCTGCTTTGATTGACAGTCCAGTTTAGAAAACTGTTTTATGTTAGATATGTAATCCTCCATGTTAAAAGTTCAGGCAAGAGGAAAAAATAAACAATCGCTGCTACCTCTACCACCAGGAGGCGGGATTACTGCGAACCTCACACAGTGTGTCTTCGCAGCCGTTTTATGATTGCTCAGCACAAGAAATACGTTACACACATACAGTTGTTGACAAAATACACTGTACATTATATACCTCAGCTAACTAAACTATGGAAATGTATAATATAATTCATATAGCAATACGGTCTCACTGCACAGCAGGCCAGCAGTTAGCCGAGTCATTGCGCAATCCATGGTGAGGCTCAACTCAGTGACGTGCCTCAACTGGCTGGTGACTCACCGCAAGTCTCTTCTCAGTATTTGAACGGCAAATGTGAAAATTCAGCGATTTTGAATAAAAATAATCTAAAACTGGTGAAGTTAAATGGAAAATAACTTTATAGTATAATCACTGGATACATATAACAATTAAACATTTTTTTTCTTTTTACATTTTTTTCTTTCCATGATGGCACGAGAGGCCCCGCCTCACCTGCCTCCCCTCACTGCATGTCACTGATATATATATATGTATATTGTGGCGGGCACTAGGACCATGCTCACACTCAGCAGAATGGGTGTGGTTTTATGTACGTTCTTGGGCACACTATAAATGTGCATATTGTGTTTTATTGTGCATTCTTATGTTGGCAGTCTTACAATAAAGACCTCAAAGAAACAACGCTGTGTTTCCTGCATTTGCCACATTGGTGACCCTGACGTGATTTACTCTGACTGACGCTGAGAGGGCAGATAGACTTCTTTCCCTGCCCAGTTTGGGCGATAGCACCGCCTTGGATCTGATGGACAGTATGCTGTCGCAGCTGGGCTCCGAGGAGGGCGGGTTCATTTTCCTGCATCTTTTCTTGCGGCAGCTACCACCTGCGGCCCGTGCGGTGTTGGCTAACTCCGCTTCTCTGGCCTCCGGCGACTACCGGGGCTTGGCTGAAGAAGCTGACCGGGTGCTTCTGGCTTCCAGACGGTTTGCCGTGCAGAGCGTAGAAGCGCCCCCCCTGCAGACGATGGAGAACGCGGACCCAGCAGTGGTGGCGGGCGGGAGTCGCTACCCGGAAAAGGCGCGAAGCGAGCCAGTGCTTCTTCCATCAACGTTTTGGCGCCAAAGCTCGACGGTGTGTCCCTCCATGCTCCTTCACGGCCCCGGGAAACTCCAAAGGCAGCGTTCAGTAGCAGCTGTGGGCGCCGGCGAAGCAAGTGAGCTGCTCTTCATCGCTGACTCGTCGTCAAGGAGACGTTTCCTGGTGGACTCCGGTTCGCAAGTCAGCCTGTTACCGGCCACGGACGCGGACAGGGCGACAGGTGGCTGCGGGCCGCTGCTGAATGCCGCCAACGGCTCGTCGATCGACACTTTCGGCTCCAGGTTGGTGACTGTGTGCTTTCATGGACGCAAATTCCAGTGGGACTTTATCATCGCCGCCATCACGGTTCCCATTATTGGCGCGGATTTTCTGTGTGCTAATGGACTGCTTGTTGATGTTGCTAACCGCCGATTGATTGATGCTGTGTCTTTTTCAACTTTCACATGTAAGGCGGGGGGACTTGGACCGTTAACACACGCTAATTATTTGGTATCTGGTGACGTTTTTCAGCGTTTGCTGGCGGATTTTCCGTCATTAATCACTCCCGCTTTTTCCACCGCGGACACTAAACACGGTGTCGAACATTTCATTCCCACGATGGGCCCGCCAGTTTTTGCGCGCGTGCGCCGTCTTGACGCGGCTAAATCGACCATTGCTAAAGAGGAGTTTGCTACTATGGAGCGTTTAGGCATCGTTAGGCGTTCTAATAGCCCGTGGGCCTCGCCCTTGCACATGGTGCCCAAGTCAGACGGTTCCTGGCGGCCTTGTGGGGATTTTCGCCGCCTTAACAACATCCCAACGCACGACCGCTACCTTATTCCGCACATCCAGGACTTTTCGGCGCGCCCGGCTGGCGCCGCCATTTTCTCGAAGGTAGACTTAGTTCGTGGTTATCACCAGGTGCCGGTGCGTGCCGAGGACGTGCCCAAGACCGCAGTAATAACCCCGTTTGGGCTTTTTGAGTTCCTGCGTATGCCTTTTGGCCTGAAGGGGGCAGCACAAACCTTTCAGAGATTAATGGACTCAGTTTTGCGCAGCCTCAATTTTGTGTTTGGCGAGTCCTTCAGCCGAGGAGCACCAGTCACACCTAACACAGGTGTTCACACGTCTTGACGAGCACGGCCTGATCGTCAATCCTTCCAAATGTCAGTTTGGGCTGTCAGAGATTGATTTTTTAGGTCACCGTATTTCGTCGCTGGGTGCGATCCCTTTGCCTTCAAAAGTGCAAGTGGTGGCAGATTTTCCTCGTCCCTCTACTGTCAAAGCTCTGCAGGAATTTTTGGGCATGATTAATTTTTATAATCGGTTCCTTCCTCGCGCTGCCCACCTCCTGCAGCCTCTTTATGGTGCCCTACGGAACAAAAAGGCAAGCGATTCCCTCGAATGGTCTCCTCAGCGAGTCCAAGCTTTTCATAGGGCTGAATCCGCGCTCGCAGAGGCTGCTCTCCTCGCCCACCCTGTTTCCGCGGCGCCCGTGGCTTTGACAACGGACGCGTCTGATGTCGCCGTGGGCGCTGTAGTTGAGCAGCGGGTGGCGAATGTATGGCAGCCCCTTGCGTTCTTCAGTCGTAAACTGCGAGATAACGAGCGGAAGTACAGTGTATTTGACCGAGAGTTGTTGGCACTGTATCTTGCAACACGCCATTTTCGTTTTCTGTTGGAAGGTCGGTCCTTCACGGCTTTTGTTGACCACAAACCCCTGACGTTTGCCATGTCAAAGGTCACAGAGCCTTGGTCAGCCCGTCAGCAGCGTCACTTGTCGGCCATCTCTGAGTTCACTACGGACATTCAGCATGTGGCCGGTAAGGCCAACCCTGTGGCTGACTGTCTCTCACGCGTACTCGTGTGCCCCGTGCAACTCGGTTTAGATTTTTCGGGAATGGCCGCTGACCAGCCCGACGACCCCGACATCCGCGCACTCAAAACTGACGGTACAGCGCTAGTGCTCGAGGAGGTGGTAGTTCAGGATGGCGGACCCGCCCTCCTCTGCGATGTTTCCACTGGCCGCCCTCGGCCGGTTGTTCCGGTAGACTGGCGCCGCCGGGTTTTTGACGCAATACACTCCCTGTCGCACCCTGGCGTTCGGGCTTCCGTCAAGTTGGTTGGTGCCTAGTTTGTTTGGCCTGGCCTTAGGAAGGATGTTAGGCAGTGGGCAGCCGCATGCGTGGCATGTCAGCGCGCCAAGGTCCACCGGCACACAAAGGCGGCCCTCGAACCATTTCCGATTCCGGTCAGGCGGTTTGACCACGTGCATGTAGACTTAGTTGGCCCCCTCCCTCCGTCGCAGGGTTATACACATTTGCTAACGATGGTAGATCGTACCACCAGATGGCCGGAAGCGGTTCCTCTTTCCCCCACTGCCTCGGTAGACGTTGCTCGCGCGTTTCTGTCAGCCTGGGTTGCGCGTTTTGGCACGCCGTCTGATATCACCTCGGACAGGGGATCCCAGTTTGTGTCAGAGCTTTGGTCAGCGTTGGCCCAGTCATTGAGTGTGCAGGTGCACCGTACTACAGCCTACCATCCCCAAGCTAACGGCTTATGTGAACGTTTTCACCGGTCGCTTAAGGCGGCTTTGCGTGTGGCGCTCGTTGATAGCAATTGGATTGACCGTTTCCCTTGGGTTATGCTCGGGTTGCGCTCAGCCCCTAAAGAGGATCTTGCAGCGGCCCCTGCTGAATTGGTGTTCGGTCAGCCACTCCGCGTTCCGGGGGAATTTTTACCTGAGGGTTGTACCCCGCGACCGTTTCCCTTTTTGTCGAGGGGGTCGTTGGCTCCCGGCCCGATTCACCTCTGTTTCCCTAAGTCGTTTGTGCCATCGGAGCTTAAATCTGCCCGTTTTGTCTTCGTACGTCACGACGCCCACCGTTCGCCCCTCCAACCGCCTTACGATGGCCCATTTAGGGTGCTGGAACGCGGTCCTAAAAACTTTGTGCTGGATATGGGCGGGCGCAGGGAATGCGTTTCTCTGGACAGACTTAAACCGGCGCATTGTGTTGCAGGTGAAGAAATACTGCCGGGCCAAGTCCCCTGCCGAGGTCGCCCCCCAAAATCTGTTCGGGTTGAATGTCTTTCGCCTGATGTTTGTTCTGCTCCACAAGGCACACCCGCTTCGCGGGATGGACATTGTAGCCGTTACGGCAGGCGAGTGAGGCCCCCTGACAGGTTTTCTTTTTCCCCATAACTTGCTGTCTGGGTGTTCGGGGGGGGGGCTGTGTGGCGGGCACTAGGACCATGCTCACACTCAGCAGAATGGGTGTGGTTTTATGTACGTTCTTGGGCACACTATAAATGTGCATATTGTGTTTTATTGTGCATTCTTATGTTGGCAGTCTTACAATAAAGACCTCAAAGAAACAACGCTGTGTTTCCTGCATTTGCCACAATATGTATTTTATTATATATATATATATATATACATATAAATAAAATAAATACTTGAATTTCAGTGTTCATTTATTTACACATATACACACATAACACTCCTCTCTACTCATTGTTGTATTTGAAAGTGCAATGCTTTACAGCCAGTAGCACAGCCTTTGAAGGAACGTAGGTATGGGCAGTGTAATATTCTGGGTTGGAGTCAATAACCAGGCGAGGTGATAAAGTTACGTCTCTTTACTTCATACTTCAGAACCGACTCCCACACTTGCCGTCAGGGTGCGCAATACAACGTAAACCGTTGGCCAACCAAAAAGTAACCACAGAACACTAGTGTTCTGTGGTTACTTTTTGGTTGGGCAAGCGGACGTGGCGACAGGCTGTCCTCACTCAGGTCCGCACGGACCTGGAGGGGGCATGCCTTAAGTCCGGCTGGAAATCGGGAGAAATTCGGGAGAATGGTTGTGCCTGGAGATTTTCGGGAGAGGCACTGAAATTCAGGAGTCTCCCGGAAAATTCGGGAGGGTTGTCAAGTATGGAGTGGAGACATCATCCCTGATGTTTCATACCCGGACTTTGTGAACTACCGTATTTTCCGGACCATAGGGCGCACCGGATTATAAGGTGCACTGCCAATAAATGGTCTATTTTTGATGTTTTTTTCATATATAAAGCACATCGGATTATAGGGCGCATTAAAGGAGTCATATTATTATTTTTATTTTTTTCTAAATGTAAAATACTTCCTTGTGGTCTACATAACATGTAATGGTGGTTCTTTGGTCAAAATGTTGCATAGATTATGTTTTACAGATCATCTTCAAGCCGCTTTCTGACAGTCGCTTCCGGATGCGCCGTTTTGTGGGCGGTCTTATTTACGTGGCTCACCTTCAGCAGCGTCTTCTCCCCGTCATCTTTGTTGTAGCGGTGTAGCGTGCAAGGACATTTTTACTGACATTTTCTTCATTACCTGAAATGAAATGATCAGAACAAACACAAAGTCATCACAGCACATCACATCTCGGTTGATTGCAGCAACCCATGTTCGTTTTCATCCTTCAGTCTTCTTGTCAGCCGCTTCCGTCTGTCAAGAAATCAGCGTAGGAATGCGATAAAAGCTAGCTTTATATTTCCCACTTTGATTGTGGCAGTTGATAATAGTACACGTCGTTGGCATTATAAGTATCACTGGATGAATGATTACAAAGAAGCCTGCTAATATGGCCAACGGCAATGCATTGTGGGAAATGTAGAAAAATCCAAAGCACTCTATCGTTCTAAATCAGATAACGTGTTACATTTGTGGCATTGAATTTAACAATGTATACTATTTAAATAAATAAAGAGACTAGGGCACAATAACTAAACAAAAGTAAAAATAACATTAATAATAATGGATTATATTTATATAGCGCTTTTCTCGACACTCAGAGAGCTTCACAGAGAAGTGAGAACCAGTCAGTCATTCACTCCACATTTGATGGTGGTAAGCTACATTTTTAGCCACAGCTGCCCTGGGGTAGACTGACAGATTCCAATTTGCGCCCATAGACTCCCACCAGACATTCATACACATTCATACACCAGTGTGAGCGGCACTGGGAGCAAGGGTGAAGTGTCTTGCCCAAGGACACAACGGCAGTGACTTGGATGGCAGAAGCAGGGATCAAACATGGAACCCTCAAGTTGTTGGCCCGGCCGCTCTACCCACCGCGCCACGTAGTCCCTCTAAAAATGATTTTGTTTCTTGTAAATAATGAAAAACACCAACAAATGTCGTTTACATTATTGGTTTCCAAACATTTTTTGCTGCACCTCCACAAAAGAACGCCTGTGTGCCCCGAGCACCTCCCCACAAACTATCTATGAATATACTCTGCGGGAGTATACAGAGAATACTGTGTGACAATAATCTGACAATAACATGGTTTGCAGTCAAATATGTGTATTTTTCGAATCGAAGCAGAAACATAATTCTATGTTAAAGGAGTTTATACTTCAAAAAAGTATCAAGACTCATTGACATTTTTGAGGTTTGTGTTATTGTTAGTTATTGATTATCTAAAACAGGGGTCCCCAAACAACAGCCCGCGGGACAAATGCGGCCCGCCAGCGTCTGAAATCCGGTCCGCGGGAAGTCCCAAGTTAAAAAAAAAAATCAAACATTTATTTAATTTTATTATTATTTTTAAAAAATCTGTCCTTTCTAATCCCTTTTCTAGCACTTGTTACTCTCGGTGTCTCGTAGACGCTCAGGCAAATCATATTGTCTAAAAATGCATTTCCCCATCGATAACGTGACATCATCGCAGGCTGACACAAATCTTCGTTGACAGAAATGTTGAAATTTAATATTTTCCATACACATTTTTACAACTTTACAAACCATTATTAAAACTTCTCAGAGGATGAGATAACTCTTCTAAACTACTGTCTTAGAATGACCAAAGGTATAGATGTGTGTCCAAGTTAAAGGAAACGGCAGGCTGTTTTCTTCTAATGGATTCATAACAATCTTTGCAAGCTGTGTAACGTTTGCTGTGGTCTATAATGGCACACAAACAACCATCAGACATGCAACCAATATTACAGATAATGTATCATGAGAAATGCAAATATAAATTAAATACACAGAAGACATAGGAAATTAAATTAGCTCAAATATACCAACAACTCAGGCATAATGATGCAATATGTACATACAGCTAGCCTAAATAGCATGTTAGCATCGATTAGCTTGCAGTCATGCACTGACCAAATATGCTTGAAAAGCACTCCAGCAAGTCAATAACATCAACAAAGTTTACTTTGTGCATTCACACACAGCATAAAACGTTTGGTGGACAAAATGAGACAAAGAAGAAGTGGCATAAAATATGTCTTTCTCTGGCACCTTTGAAGAAAGTTATACATGTATACAAACTACGGTGTGTTCAAGGACCGCCATAATTAGTAGGATAAAACGGTGCTCGCCAAATACTCTCATTAGAGAATCATGTTTAATATAAACAGTGGGATTTTTAACAATTAGGGAGGTTTGTTTGATGTTGTCCTCCTACAGAAACCGTACGAAAAACTTTTTCTATTTTCATACATTTTTGAAAAAGCTCCAGGGAGCCACTAGGGCGGCGCTAAAGAGCCGCAGGTTGCAGACCCACGGGCTAGGTGATGATGCTGGAACTTTTGTTTGGTGCCGTTACAGTGAGATTTATGAAGACGACTACCTGAAGAAAACATGAAAATTGTTATACACTATAAAAACAGTCATTATTATATAAGCTGCATGTCATGTAATGGCACTGGGGAGATGGCTGTCATCACATCTTCATTAAAAGCACACGTTTACATTAACATTCTGGACCCTTTTTTATTCCGTCAATCGAAAGGATGCTTGGGAATGATGACATCATTTTTCAAGATGATAATTCCTCTTGCCATAAAGCAAAACTGTAAAAACTTTCCTTTAAGAAAGATACATAATGTCAATGTCATGGCCTGTAAATAGTTTTGATCTCAAACCAATTGAAAATGTGTGGTGGAAATTGAAGAAAATGGTCTGTGACAAGACTCCAACCTGCAAAGCTGATCTGACAACAGCAATCAAGGAAAGTTAGAGCAAGATTGATGAAGAGTTCTGTTTGTCACTCGTTAAGTCCATGCTTCAGAGACTGCAAGCTGTTATAAAAGCCAGAGGTGGTGCAACAAAGTAATAGTGGTGAATTGAAGCGTTTTTTGTTGTTTGTTTTTCACGATTTCATAATTTTTTCCTCGGAAGTAAGTGATTCCATAATGTTTTCACTCACCTTGATCTAAAAATGACTATGTTATTGACTACCACGATTTATTTTCTTGATTTCTTTAAAATGTTTCTTAAAGCCAGAAAGTTGCCGTTTGAAATGACTACAGTTTTGTGTCATCTCTGTTATCTGCTTTTTTTCTACATAATTAAACGACTGAATGAACATCTACCAAGTTTGGTGATTCCATAATTTTTTAACCAGGGGTTGTAGCAGACTCTCTCCTAAGGTGAAGTACACACACACACACACACACACACACACACACACACACACACACACACACACACACACACACACACACACACACACACACACACACACACACACACACACACACACACACACACACACACACACACACACACACACACACACACACACACACACACGTAACACTGTAATGCCAACCTTTCTCAGCTTCCTGCTCCAGAATTGGGTTGTTTGACCTTTATCCGATTGAAGCGCTATCATGCAAATAACCCGGACCACATTCCAATTAGAGGCGGTGAGGGACGTCACTGACGATATAAATGATTGACTGCCAAGGAACAATAACAGAGAAAACAAGATTTGTGTTCTTGTGTTGTTTTTATTTCATTAATACAAAATCAAATCACATCACATCTAAAATAACATTTTTATCTAGCTGGTTCGATTCCAGCAGCCGCTATCTTAGTCATTTCATCCACCTTCATCTCGGTGACACCCACACTGTTATGAATCTATAGTCGCTTACCACCACCAAGCCTGAATATATGGGTTTCCAAATGTAAAGCACTTTGACATAATTGTAAAAAGTGCTTTTTAAATATAATTCATTCATGGACAAAAAAAATATATATAGTACAGTAACATCACCATATATAAACATCCAACAATACATCGTATATGGCTGATTTAGTGTGACAAAAACTGGTCAGAAGTACTAATAACAGATATTACAAAAGCTTCTATTATTGTTTTCATATTTAGAGCAGCCATCTGGTGTGGACTGTTCGACTTTCCCGAATAGGAAATCCGACCTCGGGGGTGTTCCAGTTGAAATTTACAACTAGTAACTCCAAAATTGCAACTTCGCATTATGAATGGAACGCACTATAAATACTGACAGGAACATGAACAAAGACTAGTTTACTTTGCATACACAATTGAATCCATGCTCTGTATTAAATATAAAATACATATTTGAAAGACGAGCAGCACGGTGGAGCAGGGGTTAGTGCGTGTGACATACAATACGAAGGTCCTGGGTTCGATCCTGGGGTCAGGATCTTTCTGTGTGGAGTTTGCATGTTCTCCCCGTGACTGCGCGGGTTCCCTCCGGGTGCTGCGGCTTCCTCCCACCTCCAAAGACATGCACCTGGGGATATGTTGATTGGCAACACTAAATTGGCCCTAGTGTGTGAATGTGAGTGTGAATGTTGTCTGTCTATCTGTGTTGGCCCTGTGATGAGGTGGTGACTTGTCCATGGTGTACCCCGCCTTCCGCCCGAATGCAGCTGAGATATGCTCAAGCAAGACCCGCGACCCTGAAAGGGACAAGCGGTAGAAAATGGATGGATGGATATTTGAAAGACCCCAAAACATCAACCTCGGCTGGTTGTGATGGAGCACTGCAACCTCTACTGTCCCTCATGTGCCAGAAATAGAGCAACCTTTCAAAGTTTGGTCAAAGAAGAGAACACACTTCGTGAAAAAGATCATTTTAGGCCATCGGAAAGCTCAAAAGGGGGCTTAGCTGTCTCCGTGCTACAATGTCACACTCAATTTGTCTTTGTGAGAGGACAAAGCCCTGTAAGTCGCTTCAGTGTGTCCCACAGGTTTCCATCTCAAAGTGGATGGAGCTGTGTCAATAATCCTCCATCCATCTTCCATTATTGACGTTTTTATTAGCATGGGTGCACACAGGCGCACTTTTAAATGGCTTTGTTTCTTATTTGGTTGTCCTGGTGGTGTCACCCTGGCAACGCCTCCATGGGGACCGCCAGGCAACGGCCCCCGACAGGCAGGCTCCTCTTGATGATGTCATCAGAAACCAATTGGATTGTAATTGGCGTTTAATGATCTCACTGCCGATGCTGCCGGGCGCCGTCTCCGCGGATGTTGTGGTGTCCTGGATACGTCATGGACTCCTGGCACCAATTTATGATCGCTTCCAGCCTTCCTGACCCTATTGATTTTCCTGCACAGTCACTCGAGACACGTCCTAACTGAATATCACATGACTTTATGAAGACAACACAACCACGCCCTGAGGCTCCGCTGGACCCAGTCTCCACATTATATCCACATTTGTTACAAATGTGACAGGCATCCCAGTGCGCTAGCTCTACAGCACACAGATACGTACAGAAAACTTCAGGAAAAATATTGTTTAACATCTAGATAAGAATAAAAAATGAACATCTTTTTGATAACATTTAGAAAACATCAAGATAGAACTGGAAAAACACCAGCTGGGCGATAATGATTTTGAAGTTTCTACACACTAGAAAAATATTTGTGGATTCATTCGAAAAACAGATCTTTAAAAATTAAATCTACAGTTTAATCGATCAATCAAAAAAATAATCGATACATCAATCAATTCAAGAAATAATCGTTTGGTGCAGCCCTAATATCAAGATAACATCAAGATCATCTTGAAAAACATTTTGATATCATGGATATTAGACCCAGAAAACATAAGGCTAACATCTGGAAAAGTACCCGTGTAATTAAGATAAAATCCAGAAAACATCCCAATGACATTCCAAATAATCTGGATAACACATGTTTAAAATGTGTATGGTATACAGAAAATATGCAGGACATTAAATGTATATAACCGCTTCATAACATCAAAATTACACATCAACCCCTACTGTAAACACGACAGCATCTGGAAACATTTAAAGAAAATGTAGATATGAGCATTATAGCGCCCAGAAAGCATGCAGGTAAGATCCAAACACACCTTTTTTTAGACAACCTTAAAACCACATTCAGATAACCTCTGTGTAAGATCCAGAAAACATCTGCATAACATTTCAAAAACATTTTACGATCTAGAAAATATCTGTATTACATCTCATTATCATGCCCAAAAACGGTAAAGCATCCAGAAAACATTCAAAAAACATCCATGTAACATCCAAATAAAATCTAAAAAGAATATATTTATATTTTTCTGGAAATATTTAGATGACATCTCGGAAAAAAATCTGTATAAGTTCTTCAAAATATCTGGATGACATCTCAGAGAATACCCAGACACCATTTCAACAACATCCAGGAAACTTCTGGATAACAACCAAAAATATCAGAATAGACAAGATGTTCACAAAACACATCTGTATAAAATTCAAAAATATCCATACAACATTTAAAAACACCCGTGTAGCATCAAGAAAACATCCTGATACAATCTAGATGAAACATGTCGGTAAAATCCAAATAACATCTACAAACAACATTGATAACCTTAAAAAACACCCAGAATGTATCCTAATAACAGCTCAGAAACAAATATATAAGATCCAAAACATATCTGTATGACATCTCAGAAAACAGCTACATAAAATCCCCAAAATGTTGATAAAAGCATCCAGAAATCTTTTGGATAACCTTGAAAAGACAATCCATCCATCCCTCCATCCATCCATCTATTTTCTTCCGCTTATCCGAGGTCGGGGCGCGGGGGCAGCAGCCTATGCAGAGAAGCCCAGACTTCCCTCTCACCAGCTACTTTGTCCAGCTCCTCCCGGGGGATCCCGAATGCGTTCTCAGGCCAGCCGGGAGACATAGTCTTCCCAACGTGTCCTGGGTCTTCCCCGTGGCCTCCTACCGGTCGGACGTGCCCTAAACTTCTCCCCAGGAAAGCATTCGGGTGGCATCCTGACCAGATGCCCGAACCACCTCATCTGGCTCCTCTCCATGTGGATGAACAGCGGCTTTACTATGAGCCCTCCGAACTTCTCACCCTATCTCTAAAGGAGAGCTCCGCCACCCGACGGAGGAAACTAATTTCGGCCACTTGTACCCGTGATCTTGTCCTTTCGGTCATGACCCAAAGCTCATGACCATAGGTGAGGATGGGAACGTAGATCCATCCATCCATCGATCCATTTTCTACCGCTTATTCCCTTCGGGGTCTCGGGGGGTGCTGGAGCCTATCTCAGCTACAATCGGGCGGAAGGCGGGGTACACCCTGGACAAGTAGATCGACCGGTAAATTGAGAACTTTGCCTTTCGGCTCAGCTACTTCTTTACCACAACGGATCACATTACTGAAGACGCCGCACCGATCCGCCTGTCGATCTCACAATCCACTCTACCCTTACCTGTGAACAAGACTCTCAGGTACTTGAACTCCTCCTCTTGGGGCAAGATCTCTTCCCCAACCCGGAGATGGAACGCCACCCTTTTCCGGGCGAGAACCATGGACTCAGACTTGGAATTGCTGATTCTCATCCCAGGCGCTTCACACTCGGCTGCGAACCGATCCAGCGAGAGCTGAAAAAAGCACACAGATAACATCCCTTCAACATGTGTTTACGATCCAGAAAATATCTGCATAACCTTGTTGACATCTGAAATCTCTGTTGTATTCAGAGAATATCCTTAAACAGTAGTATTCGAAAAAATATCTGCAAAACATGTATAAACCCCGTTTCCATATGAGTTGGGAAATTGTGTTAGATGTAAATATAAACGGAATACAATGATTTGCAAATCATTTTCAACCCATATTCAGTTGAATATGCTACAAAGACAACATATTTGATGTTCAAACGGATAAACTTTTTTTTTTGCAAATAATCATTAACTTTAGAATTTGATGCCAGCAACACATGACAAAGAAGTTGGGAAAGTGGCAATACATACTGATAAAGTTGAGGAATGCTCATCAAACACTTATTTGGAACATCCCACAGGTGTGCAGGCTAATTGGGAACAGGTGGGTGCCATGATTGGGTATAAAAACAGCTTCCCAAAAAATGCTCAGTCTTTCACAAGAAAGGATGGGGCGAGGTACACCCCTTTGTCCACAACTGCGTGAGCAAATAGTCAAACAGTTTAAGAACAACATTTCTCAAAGTGCAATTGCAAGAAATTTAGGGATTTCAACATCTACGGTCCATAATATCATCAAAAGGTTCAGAGAATCTGGAGAAATCACTCCACGTAAGCGGTATGGCTGGAAACCAACATTGAGTGACCGTGACCTTCGATCCCTCAGACGGCACTGTATCAAAAACCAACATCAATCTCTAAAGGATATCACCACATGGGCTCAGGAACACTTCAGAAAACCACTGTCAGTAAATACAGTTCTTCGCTACATCTGTAAGTGCAAGTTAAAGCTCTACTATGCAAAGCGAAAGCCATTTATCAACAACATCCAGAAACGCCGCCGGCTTCTCTGGGCCCGAGATCATCTAAGATGGACTCATGCCAAGTGGAAAAGTGTTCTGTGGTCTGACGAGTCCACATTTCAAATTGTTTTTGGAAATATTCGACATTGTGTCTTCCGGACCAAAGTGGAAGCGAACCATCCAGACTGTTATTGATGCAAAGTTCAAAAGCCAGCATCTGTGATGGTATGGGGGTGCATTAGTGCCCAAGGCATGGGTAACTTACACATCTGTGAAGGCACCATTAATGCTGAAAGGTACATACAGGTTTTGAAACAACATATGCTGCCATCTAAGCGCCGTCTTTTTCATGGATGCCCCTGCTTATTTCAGCAAGACAATGCCAAGCCACATTCAGCACGTGTTACAACAGTGTGGCTTCGTAAAAAAAGAGTGCTGGTACTTTCCTGACCCGCCTGCAGTCCAGACCTGTCTCCCATCGAAAATGTGTGGCGCATTATGAAGCGTAAAATACGACAGCGGAGACCCCGGACTGTTGAACGACTGAAGCTCTACATAAAACAAGAATGGGAAAGAATTCCACTTTCAAAGCTTCAACAATTAGTTTCCTCAGTTCCCAAACGTTTATTGAGTGTTGTTAAAAGAAAAGGTGATGTAACACAGTGGTGAACATGCCCTTTCCCAACTACTTTGGCACGTGTTGCAGCCATGAAATTCTAAGTTAATTATTATTTGCAAAAAAAAACATCAAATATCTTGTCTTTGTAGTGCATTTAATTGAATATGGGTTGAAAAGGATTTGCAAATCATTGTATTCCGTTTATATTTACATCTAACACAATTTCCCAACTCATATGGAAACGGGGTTTGTACATACCATCCATAAACCATTCATTCAGCATCCACAAAACATCTGTTTTTGATCCAGAAAATATATGTGTAAAACAGTTGCGTCGCTAGACAGATTTCACTGGGGCACGTACCCCAGTATTGATCTGCAGTGCCCCAGTAACAATTTCACCAATAAAAAAAAATCACTTCAGAGTTTTAAGTCTACATAGCATAAACTACAGCGCACATACTACTTAGTATGGCAATTGATTGCTACTGTAGTCACTCCACATAAACAATGCGCACATGGCTCATTAATATGGTCATTTATTCACGTGTAGCGACTTCAGCCGATACTACTTCCTTGTCAACTGAAGTCGAGAGAGCGAGAGCAAGTGAGTGAGTGAGTGAGTGGGAGAGAGAGAGAGAGAGAGAGAGAGAGAGAGAGAGAGAGAGAAAGAGAGGTAGCTAACGTTAGCCGACAACAACTTGATAATTAATTTAATTCGATTTTGATTTGACTCAAACTGTAACGCCTAGATGGTTATCAGAAAGTTATTCGGTAAGTGAAGTCCTAGCTAGCTAGGCAACAGAAGTCTTGTCTTAAGTTAATGCTAAGTTAGCTAACGTTATTCCTTGTATCAAGACAACTATATTAATTTGCTGTACGAGCTGTCGGGGAAATTTCCAGTGATCATGAAACATAATGTTGGTTATGGTCTGCTGGTTCTGCTCAGGACCTCTGCATCGATGATGATTTTGAGTAAGCTTGTGTGAGTTGATAGACACAGCCTATGGATAGTGCCGTGGTTCTCAAATGGTCTATTATCAGGAATATTTTTTTTTCCCCCTATCATCAAGTCGTGAGCCAAATTTTTAAATCATTCAAGTTTATTTCTCAGAAAAATAGCACAGTAGACTTGTTTTGTTAATCTGTTTGTCTTTGACTAAAATAATCATGTTTTGTCACCAGGAAAATGAGATGAAAGTTGATGAGCAAGAGCGGAGGTGAGTTGACTATCAATGAATGATGTCCCAACCATGTTTTTTTTTATTTTTTGCCTGTGAGTCATTTGATTTTGAATAACGATGGCAGAAATACAAAACCTCCCATATGAGGAAAAAACAAAAACAATTTTTCAGGTGACTTTTTTGTCACAAGGAAGGGTGGGATAACTTTGGTTAATCAAATATCTAGACAACAACACAATCTGATATGATTGAATATTTTAAAGTACTATTTATGTTTTTTTTATGGTAAATACCGTATTTCCATTAATTTGTGCCGCAGGGGCACTAATTAATTTAAAACCTCTTGTCACTCCGGCGTTTACCGGAAACCGGCGGGATGGCCGTGCATGCGGTAATTATTTTAAAACCTCTTCTCACTCCGCTTTTACCAAAAGGAATGCGGTAAATTTAGGCGTGCGCTTTGAGTGTGATGTAAGCATACCATCATGAAAAGCACATTTAATAAAAAAACATTTTTATTATGGTCTTACCTTTACTTATACATTAAGTCCATGCGCAGCTCCTTCTGACCAAAAGCATCGATGACTTTGTTATGTTATTATTGGTTTCTTCTGTACACAGGTTCAGGATCGTCAGTCACATCTTCATTCCTGTGCTGCATTGGCATTGTTTCAAAGTCAGTAGGTGTAGATGAAACATCGGACTCAGCTGTTGCTTGGTTTGAAACAGTCTCTGGAACCTCAGCAAACTGCGACGATTGCGACATAGTATCTGTCCTTCTTCACTCCTGGTACCATGTTATTGTTTTTAAATAAGACATCGTTGGATGACTTGTAGAACTGTCTTTTAATCACAATCACATATTACCAACGCTACTTCAACACTCGTGCGTACAAGGTGTGTTCCTCTCTGAAGAGTCCTACCTGACACATAGTACGGTATATATTGGTTCCTAGTCATTTGTAGACTCTTACTACCACCATGTGGTCAAACACTATCATTACAAACTTGTTTGTGGAAGTATTATTTTTCTTCAGTTTTAAAAGTCTCTCTGTCTCCATGGAGATATTCCTTTAATTATTACCTCCTGCTTCGATTGAAAGTCCAGTTTAGAAAACTGTTTTATTTTAGATATGTAATCCTCCTTGTTAAAAGTCAAGGCGAGGGGGAAAAAAAAACGATCTCTTGCTGCCACTTCTTCTGCTGCCGAGTACCAGCAGTCGCAAGAAGGATCACTAGCGCCCTCTACCACCAAAAGGCGGGAGTCATTTAATGATTCATAATATTTGACACACGCAGCTACGGTATATTAATAAAACATAGCTGCTTACTGTTCTTTTTAGCATACCGGTATTCAATAGCTTGGACCTTAAATCCTACTGAATAGCTCTTAATCTTTTTGCCTTTGTGCGATTTCAAACTATTGAAATCAGCTTCCTCTATTTTGAAAAGGAGGACAGGTAAAGCGTCACTCGTGACGTCACGAGTTTGACCCGGAGGAAGTTCTAAGCATATGCTAATTTTTTTGCGAAACAAGTTTGACCCGGCGAAAATTCTAGACATGCGTTAATAAAATTAATATTTTGCGAAACGAATTTGATCCGGCGTTAATAATGAACCGGCGATAAGGCCAAGAATGCATTAATTATTTTGAAAAACGAGTTTGACCCGGCTGTAATTCTAGACGTGCGAATACTATATTCCCTGCGCCAATTCAAGGAAATACGGTAAGTGCTGAATATGTTTGTGCCCCAGTACAGTATTAGGTCTAGTGACGCCCCTGGTGTAACATATAAATTACATCTAAAAACAACCATCCATCATCGATTCATTTAGATAACATGTCAGGAAACATATTTTGCAGATCCAGGACATACGTAGATAATATCTCAAGAACACGAAGGATACTTCTGGATAACATCCAAAAACATCAGGGTATACAAGACGTTCAAAAACACTTAGACATTTCAAAAACATCTGTATGGGATCCGGAAAGTATCCATATAACATCTAAAAACATCTGCAAAGCATCCAGTTCACATCCAAATATATTTGTACTCGGTGCAGACTATATACAGTATGCATGATACCCAAAAAAACATCCAGTAAACTACTGGATAACATCCAAAAACAAAGCACTTTTAAAAAAACAACATATGTGTACGATCCATTTATAAAATCTAGATGACATCTAAAAATATCAATCAAGAATCCAGAAAATTATGTATAGCATTCAAAAACATCTGTACAACATCTAGATATGTCCATTCATCATCCAAAAAAACATATTTCAAACATAAAACACGCAAGTTAAATATCTACATAAAAAAGTGTGTATTAAAATGCAGACAGGCTGACAGAAAGCAGTTGATTGTTTAGAATATTTGTGTGTTTGCAGTGTTAGTGGGCCAGCAGACATACATGCGCGTGTGGGTGTGTGGGTGTGGGACTCTCCAAGGTCCTGAAAGCCATTAAGAATTCATCAGCGTCAAGATGGAGCTTCCCTCATCCATGCTGTGTGATCTTGAAGCAGTCGTCCACAGAGCGAACAGAACCACAGGCGGCTCTTGATGGAAAGCCCTTCTGGGCATAGCTAATGCTACACACACTACGTGACGCTCATTCTGCTGATCAAAACACAACGTTGTGGGGCGTTAGGTTTTAAGTTTGCTAGCACACTACTTCCTGGTTCATGGCGGGTGGAGCAAGAACAGATGGACTAATATGTTTAAAAGTGGAGATCAATTCCTGATCTGGCTTCAGAGCAGCATATTTTTACACAATCCTGTGAGCAAACAGACAGAACCAAGTTGTAAAAACCAACACTTTTCATTGATCCGTCGATCACATGAACAACAAACTTCCCTTACAGCTCTTCATCTCGCGTCTGATCAAAGCTCAACTTGTCGGAGTCTTCCTGTCGCTAAATGAGGTTGCGTTGGGAAAGCGCAGTCCCTCCCGACTTTTATCTCCAAGGGCGCGCAAACAAGATGCCGACACGAGAAGAAGAAAGGCTGGGTTTGGCGGAGTACGAGAGTTTATTTTAGTAATGAGCTCTTGTCTTCCAGCGCCGTGTTTGTGTTCTGCCGGCTGCGCTTGAAGCTCACACGCCGCTAGCTCGCGCTCTACGCAGATGTTCCTCAGCCTGGCAGACACGAGTGTGGAAGTGGCGAGGCCCAATGAGAGTGCAAGGATTGCTTTTGGCCTGTGGCAGCATCAGCAACATGTTGACTGTAAAATAGAAAGTAGACTGATAACCATACACGTCTCACCTCTTAAACACATCACAAAATGCCACATAATCTTCTTTCATCTACAATCATTTTGGAAGCTAGCGGCAGATTCTTTGTCTACAACAGGAGTGTCGAACTTGTTTTTATTGAGGGCCGCATCGCAATTATGGCTGCCCTCAGAGGGCCACATTAATCGATGTGGCAGATATAATTAAATGCTGTGCCAGACCGCAAGAAATTATGTGACGGACCAACTTAAATGACACGGCGGGCTACTTTAAATGATGTGATGCATCACGTTGAATGACATGGCAGGCCACTTAATAAGGTGACGGACCACAATAAATGACGTGGATGGCCACTTTAAATTATGTGACAAATCACGTTGAATGAAATGGGAGGCCACCTTAATAAGGTGACGGACCACTTTAAATGACGTGGATGGCTACTTTAATAAGGTGACGGACCACATTAAATGGCGTGGATGGCTACTTTAAATGATGTGATGGATCACGTTGAACAACATGGCAGGCCACATTAATAAAATGACGGACCACATTAAATAATGTGGATGGCTACTTTAAATGATGTGACGATCACGTTGAATGACATGGCAGGCCATATTAATAAGGTGACGGACAACATTAAATGACGTGGATGGCCGGTTTAAATGATGTGACGATCACGTTGAATGACATGACAGGCCATATTAATAAGGTGACGGACCACATTAAATGACGTGGATGGCCACTTTAAATGATGTGACGGATCACGTTGGATGACATGGCAGGCCACCTTAATAAGGTGACGGGCCACATTAAATGATGTGGATGGCCACTTTAAATGATGTGACGGATCACGTTGAATGACATGGCAGGCCATCTTAATAAGGTGACGGGCCATGTTAAATGAAACGGCGGGCTACTTTAAATGATGTGACGATCACGTTGAACAACATGGCAGGCCACATTAATAAAATGACGGACCACGTTAAATGACGTGGATGGCCACTTTAAATGATGTGACGGATCACGTTGGATGACATGGCAGGCCACCTTAATAAGGTGACGGGCCACATTAAATGATGTGGATGGCCACTTTAAATGATGTGACGGATCACGTTGAATGACATGGCAGGCCATATTAATAAGGTGACGGGCCATATTAAATGAAACGGCGGGCTACTTTAAATGATGTGACGATCACGTTGAACAACATGGCAGGCCACTTTAATAAAATGACGGACCACGTTAAATGACGTGGATGGCCACTTTAAATGATGTGACGGATCACGTTGGATGACATGGCAGGCCACTTTAATAAGGTGACGGGCCACATAAATGACGTGGATGGCTACTTTAAATGATGTGACGATCACGTTGAATGACATGGCAGGCCATATTAATAAGGTGACGGACCACATTAAATGACGTGGATGGCCACTTTAAATGACGTGACGGATCACGTTGGATGTCATGGCAGGCCACTTTAATAAGGTGACGGGCCACATTAAATGACGTGGATGGCTACTTTAAATGATGTGACGATCACGTTGAATGACATGGCAGGCCATATTAATAAGGTGACGGACCACATTAAATGACGTGGATGGCCACTTTAAATGATGTGACGATCACGTTGAACAACATGGCAGGCCACTTTAATAAAATGACGGACCACGTTAAATGACGTGGATGGCCACTTTAAATGATGTGACGGATCACGTTGGATGACATGGCAGGCCACTTTAATAAGGTGACGGGCCACATAAATGACGTGGATGGCTACTTTAAATGATGTGACGATCACGTTGAATGACATGGCAGGCCATATTAATAAGGTGACGGACCACATTAAATGACGTGGATGGCCACTTTAAATGACGTGACGGATCACGTTGGATGTCATGGCAGGCCACTTTAATAAGGTGACGGGCCACATTAAATGACGTGGATGGCTACTTTAAATGATGTGACGATCACGTTGAATGACATGGCAGGCCATATTAATAAGGTGACGGACCACGTTAAATGACGTGGATGGCCACTTTAAATGATGTGACGATCACGCTGGATGACATGGCAGGCCACATTAATAAGGTGATAGGCCACATTAAATGATGTGGATGGCTACTTTAAATGATGTGACGATCACGTTGAATGACATGGCAGGCCATTTAATAAGGTGACAGACCACATTAAATGACGTGGATGGCCACCTTAAATGATGTGACGGATCACGTTGGATGACATGGCAGGCCACTTTAATAAGGTGACGGGCCACATTAAATGACGTGGATGGCTACTTTAAATGATGTGACGATCACGTTGGATGACATGGCAGGCCATGTTAATAAGGTGACGGACCACAGTAAATGACGTGGATGGCTACTTTAAATGATGTGACGGATCACGTTGAATGACATGGCAGCAAAATGAATGAGCTCACGAACCACGTTAAATGATATAGCGGGCCACTTTAAATAATGTGATGGATCACGTTAAATGATGTGACTGGCTACTTTAAATGACGGGACAGACCACATTGATTGACATGGCAGCCAAATGAATGAGATAATGGACCACCTTAAATGACATGGCGGGACACATAAATGATGTGGCAGGCCACATTGAATGACATAGCAGCCACATTAAATGATCGGACGGACCAAATTAAATGAGGTGACAGATCACATTGAATGACATGGCAGGCCAAATTTATGAGGTGACGGACACCATTAAATGATGTGGCTGGCCACTTTAAGTGACCGGAAGGACCACATTAAATGATGTGACAAACCACACTGAATGACATGGCAGGCCAAATTAATGACATCACGGACCACATTAAAGGATGCGGCTGGCCACATCTGCCCGCCGGGTCTTGAGTTTGACACATGCGCTCTACAACGTGAGGGATGACTAAGAAACAGGCTGCGCTTTGCTCTTATTGTCTGATTTATTTATAAGCAGCAGCAACATATTGAAAACAGAAAATAAGTCATTGTGAGTCCACAGAGGTTCCCTGATAAATTTAGCCCGGGCGGAGCGGTAGATGCACAAAGTGAGATCAAATGCAAGCAGGAGAAGAGCACACTGCCTCAGCGGGACTCGAACAGGCGAACATGAATGATGCAACACTGCAGCATTCTTTTTGTTCTTCTGTTGGAGAGGTGGTCGCATACATTAGCTGTCAGTCAAACGCTCGCTTGACAGATTCATGTAGTTTCACTGTCATGCCTGCTTTACTTCCAATCAAATTCAATCCTAACCCTGATCTCAACCTTAACTCTAAACCCATTCTTAACACTAACCCAAACCTTTACCTTTGCCCTAATCTAAACTTGAACCCAAACTCTTGTCCCAATCCCAAAACTAAACCTAATCCTAACCCATTCATAACCCATACCCGCTTAACTCTAATCTAAACCCAAAGCCTAATTCTAACCTAAACCCTAAAGCAGATTTAACGTTTATGCTAAACCTAATCTTAACCAAACCCAAACTGTAACTAACTTTTGCCCTGTTCATAATCCGAACACACCAATGGCATACATCTGACCCTAGACCTAACATAAATCTTAACTTAGACCTAACATAAATCTTAACCTAGACCTAACATGAATCTTAACTTAGACCTAACATCAATCTTAACCTAGACCTAACATAAATCTTAACTTAGACCTAACATCAATCTTATGGTAAATGGTAAATGGTTCGTACTTGTACAGCGCTTTTCTACCTTTTTAAGGAACTCAAGCGCTTTGACACTATTTTCCACATCCACCCATTCACACACACACATTCACACATTCACACACTGATTAACCTAGACTAACATAAATCTTAACTTAGACCTAACATAAATCTTAACCTAGACCTAACATAAATGTTAACCTAGACCTAACATAAATGTTAACCTAGACCTAACATAAATCTTAACCTAGCATTTACCTTCCATAGAAAAGTCAGTATCTATGAGGATAAGTATGCGCTTTAAAAAAAACAAAAAAAAAACACTTTTTTAGCAAATTTGTAAATGAATAGACTTTTTTTTTTTTTCAAAAGACTCACACCCGCTGATGGATTTCACCAAAGAGAAAACAATTGATTGGTTCTATTTGCCTCTTTAATCAACTTTTGACCAATAAAATTCAAGGATCTATACGTAGTGTTTTTAAATCAGGCAACTTGGTAGGTAGCTGAAGGTCCTTCTGTATCTAAAGGGGGTCCTACAGGCAGTAGCAGATGAAGGGAGGATCCTTTTTTCTCCGCCACGTATTCGTTTAATTTTTGATAAAGCTCACCGAGTCGTCAAATTTCAGATTCACCATTTTAGATTTATTTTACAGTGAAAATAAAGAAATTACAATTCCCTCATGGCCACAAGAAGGGAGAGGGAGACATCCTGCTCCTCACAAAATGTCCGTCTTCTCCTCCACAAAGTCTGATAAACTGCTCTAAAGGAGGGTTGGTTTGTCCATGTCCAGGCTGACTCCGGTTTCCATGGTAACTGCTCCTCCGCAGGCTTATCTTGATTATTATTGCCGCTCGCAAATACCTCACACCCTCGTGTGTCCCTTTATAGCGTGGTCCTTCAAAACTCTCTTGTTGCAGTAATACCTCATGATATATAATATCAATATATCATTTCATTAGGTGTATGTGTATGCTAGCAATATATGTAGTTAGCATTAAAAGTATTCAAATCCTTCACAGCTGTTTTTTTGACAGCTCAATGTAAACCTTATGAACCAGTCTTAACAAATATCCTTTTAGCACCATCTTTCACTTTCACTTTAACTGTTCCAATGCCAACGTGTCAAGCTGACATGTTAACTCATGTCGTACATTTAAACCGAAAAATCATGTATTTTGTGTTACAGGCGCTACATTGAATCTATGCTAACAGTTACCATGTTAGCATGCTAATGTTTTATGCCAGCATTTGAGCAAATTTTTATATTTTCAAACATAAAAATCATTGATTTCGTTTATCGGTGCTACCTTGCAAGTATGCCAATTGTTCCCATATTAGCATGCTGGCTACTTTTAGACGTTTACACCTTGTGGTTAGAGTGTCCGCCCTGAGATCGGTAGGTCGTGAGTTCAAACCCCGGCCGAGTCGTACCAAAGACTATAAAAATGGGACCCATTACCTCCCTGCTTGCCAAATGTCACGGCGCGGGCTCAAACCCGCTTTTCTCCAGCAGCTGGGTGTGCCAGCACCGCCGTTGGCGGCGCGCCAAGACACGCCCCTGCTCGTGCTGGCCGCATCACGCCCACATGCCGGCAAGGCCGTGGGCGATCAGCAATCTGCACTGCACACCTGGGACTGATGTGGGGGTGCTGTATAAAGACCAGTGGACCCAAGGATCCTGGCCGGAACTTAGTCTTCTGTACCTATGCTTTCCCGAGTTCTTCTGTGATCCCCTGTTGTTCCCCTCTGGATTCTGGACTGCCGACCTTCATCCTCGACCTCCGCTTGGACACGGACCTCTGACGTCTCGCCATTCTCCCTGACTATCTCCGCCTGCTCACGGACTGCCTTCCTGCCTTGTTCCTTCTCCTCGTTCAACATTTGGTAAAACACTACAGCTAATACCACACATAGCCTCACACACACACTTTTGAATTAGTCACACTCCATTCTCTAGTTTATATTTAGTATTGTGTATTATTATATATATTGTACATATATATAATAAAACATAGAGGAACATCACCCCCTTGTGGTTCTGTGCCGTCACAACTCCTCCTGCAACCATAACACCAAAAATGATTCCAGGGCACGGCTACTGCTGCTGTTCACTGCTCCCCTCACCTCTTAGGGGATGAACAAGGGGATGGGTCAAATGCAGAGGACAAATTCCACCACACCTAGTGTGTGTGTGACAATCATTGGTACTTTAACTTTAACTTTAACTTTCCCATGTTAGCAGCAGGAGCTGCCACCACGTGTTGCTAAGTGCGTGGCGCACATTTCCCTGCATTTTCTTTCAGCAGGCAGCGTTGGCAGCGCCACCAGGAGTTCAAGCTCTGGAAGCCTGCAGAAGCCGCCTGGGTGCAAACAACCTTCTCCTTTGGTCAGAAAACACATCATTTTTTTCCTAATTAGAATTTTAGCTCATCAGCATTCCAGTTCAGCTTCAGCTTTTTCTCTGCACACATTGTTGTATTTATTTATTTTTTGACGTATTTCAGTTTTAACAGCATTCACACACAATTTCTCCAGAAACTGTCACATCTAACTCTATCACTAGCTTTAAATTGAGTCCCAACATTAATCGCAGCCTTAATACCGATCCTCATCCTAACCCTAATTTTAACTAATTCTTGCCCTTCCCATAAGCCCAACTCTAAACCTAGCCCTAACTTTAACCCTAATTGCCTAACGCTAGTCCTGGGCCTCGTCCTAATTGAGCCTGAATCTTAATCCGAACCCCAACCTTCCCTGCTAGCCTTAAGACTAAAAAATGTGTCACATTAATGTAAAGTTGCCCCACCCAGCTTTTTAGGTGAGTTGTGTTGGCGTGGCGATGCGATGCGAGGGGCGCCAGCAGTCGTAAAGATGAGCGCTGATTTTTACGAGCCTCAGCACCACTTCATTTAAGTGTGAATGAAATTGATGGCCGGCCATAATTGACACGTGCCGTGCTGAAAGATGCTCCTACACTTTGACAATTAGATGAACATACTTTCCTCTTTTGGACACTTCCAACGAGACGCCACCGATGGATTTGCTGTTCGACGCGGACGAGCGACCGACAGAGATTATTAATAGAAACACTGAGTGGGGCTTCCAATTCTTCTGAATATCTGAGCTGAGGCTTTACACTCTGCTGAAAAAAGCGTCTTCTTGTCACCGTGAACGTGTAAAAGCTTGATGAAGTTTTAGGAGGACAAAGACCTCCGAAGGAAGTCAAGCGACGCTAAAAGGAAAATAAAGATTATTGGAAGCCTCCAGATTCAGAGGGCTGACATATTGAAGAAAAATGACTTTTTACTTTTACTCTTTCTTGTCAACAATGGTGTTGTTGTTGTTGTGTCTCTGGCCACCAGCACCCAGAGGAAGGCGTCATGTCATTTTATTAATATTATTATTATTACTTTTTTCCCTCAGAGCGTCTTGCTGAAATAAACTTGTAAAAGTGTCACTACTTTAGCAGAGAGTACACAAAGAAGTGAGGATGCTGCACATGGATTACAGCAAAGGCAGCGCATTTGTATCATACAGTAGTAACTCAACATTTGTATCATACAGTAGTAACTCAACATTTTTATCATACAGTAGTAACTCAACATTTGTATCATACAGTAGTAACTCAACATTTGTATCATACAGTAGTAACTCAACATTTGTATCATACAGTAGTAACTCAACATTTTTATCATACAGTAGTAACTCAACATTTGTATCATACAGTAGTACCTCGGCTTTTGTACGCCCCACTTTTCGTATGATTCGATTTTTGATTTAAGAAATAATTAATGTACCATCTGGGTTATCGTACAACCAAACACTGCACGTAACCAGTGTTGGGTTAGTTACTGAAAACCAATAACTAGTTACAGTTACTAGTTACTTTATTTCAAAAGTAACTTGGTTACTAACTCAGTTACTTACACCAAAAAGTAATGCGTTACTGTGAAAAGTAACTATTTAGTTCTTTTTTTTCTTTTTTTTTTTTTTAAGGCTTCCATTAATGCCCTTTTAGCCTTCATTTCAGTACTGTTATTGCACCGGAGAATAATACAATCTGTTGATCAACTTGACATGCATTTGCATCACTGAACTCAGAAAGCAATGTGGTCTACATACAACACACAAAGACAAAGATATGTTTCAAAGGGCCAATTTATTTCAGGCCAGAACAAATTGACACAACTATTTTAAATAGCTGCAACATAATGTCACTTTAACTTTAAGTAGATAGGATCTTTGATCCAAGACACAACTTACATTTAACTAAAATGTTATTTTCTTTGTGCTCGACAAAATAAAAGTATTGAGAATGTCTCCATGTTAAGAAACTCGACTTCTGGCTGCGCCATGATGTCTTGTTAGTTGTTATGAGAGTAGCGTATGTGTGTGTGTGTGTGTGTGTGGCCCTTTAAGAAATGACAGCATGTGAGACGAGTGACGTCAGTGAGTGAGTGGGCGAGAGAGGTGAGGGACCGGCGACAGTGAGTGTGTGCAGGTGCTCTAGCTTGGTGGATGGCTGCATCCAATAAAGTCACAAAGTTGCAACAAACCGCCGGCCTCGTCATTCACCCTCAGCTGTAAAGACCCACTTCCGGGTAAAGTGAAGGTTGTTAGCCCCGAAGTACATAGGCCCTGGAGGAGTGTCTCCCCTGCGCCCCTCAACTACGATCTGGGAGCCCCCCCCCCCACAGAAAGCACGCCTCTTCTTTTCCTTGTGACACAGAAGGACGACACCGCAGCGCTGCAATAAACACACTCAGATCTTCTGTTTCTAGCCGATACTACATAAAAAATAACGTAAAATAACGCAGTCACGCATCATGTAGTAACGGTAACTGAGTTACTGAATATAAAAAATAACGCGTTAGATTACTAGTTACCGCCGAAACTAACAGCGTTACAGTCCCAACACTGCGCGTAACAAACTAGTCCATCTCTACGTTTTCTTTATTGAGTACGTCTGCACAATGTAAGGCTGCAGCTAACGATTATTTTTCTATCGATTAATCTATAGATTATTTTTTCGATTAATCGGTTAATCTATAGATTATTTTTTCGATTAATCTATAGATTTTTTTTCCTTTTACCGATTATTTTTTTATTCAAAATGAAGATGAAAAAATAAATGTAGGCCAGTTTTTTCAAAAGGCATGGCTTTTATTTATAAAAAAAAAAGAAGTATGGCCACTCAGTCAACATTGACAACAACATGACTAAATATTCTGTAACAATGTAAACATTTAAAACTTTTAACTTTCAACAAAATTAAAAGTAGCTTATTTGCTTTTTAATGTGCAAATATAAAAGTCAACATCTAGTGCAAATCTTAATATTCTGCAATAGTATAAACATTTCAAAAGTAAAAGTATTGCTTATTTTGCTTTAAAATGTGCAAAAATAAAGATAAAATCCAATACAAAAAAGTGTAAAACGAAATATTCTGTAACAACAGTGTAAACATTTCAACAAAAGTGAAAGTATTGCTTATTCGCTAAAATGTGCAAAAATAAAGATAAACATCCAATACAAAAAAGTGCCAATCTAAATATTCTGGAGCACTGTAAACATTAAGTATTGCTTTTAAAATGTGCAAAATAAACATCCAGTCCAACACAGTACACAATAACCAATCCTACTCATTCCAGTGAGTGTCTAACAGTTGTAATGAAGAAAGGTTAGCATGTCTACATGCTCTGCTTCTTTTCTTGTTTACGATATTCCCAGCAGCTGAAAATAGGCGCTCAAAAGGGGTCGATGTGGCTGGAACTGAGAGGTAATTAGCCTTCACCTCAAGCCAGGACTGCGAGTGAGCTGAGCTGCAGTTTAAGTTTCTAGAAGGTCAACGGGCTCATAGTGATGTTACTAGTAGTTGACTGGGAGGTGTTTATTATCATTTGGGGAGAGTCCGCCGCCTGATGCTCACCTGCTAAACACCTATCTGCTCCACGCTGAAGCGCTGACTACATGCGCTCTGAATACACACTGCTGATTGGCTGATAACGCTCTGAATACGCACTGCTGATTGGCTGATAATGCTTCGTGTGTACCAATCAGATGGTTGTGTGGGTGGGACAATGCTGCGTGCTGAGACAGAGGCAGAATGAGCAAAGCAGCTTGTTAAGACTTTAGCAGCTAAAGTTAGCTTTAGCTTAGAAACTCATTCGGTACACCCCCGTGCCGAACCGAAAGCCCCGCACCGAAACGGTTTAATACAAAACACGTACCGTTACACCCCTAGCAGATACAAATGACACATTCATGTTTTTGTGTAATGATGACAACGTATGCTCACGCGGACGATTGACTAGTTGATGGTTGTCTTTTCAAATGTTCGTTCATAGCCGTTGTGCTGCTATGATAGGCCATTTACGCTCGACACAGTGTGCATACAACAACATTATTAGGCTGTGTCTTGAAAGACTTCCACACTTTTGACCACTTTTGGCGTGATTTTTCCCCCTCGCTCGCACCGCTCGCATCGTCTGCTTTGATCGTCTGCTTTGCGCTTCGCCATGACGGTAGTGTGACGTAAATATGTGACGCGTCGACGCACAAAAACGGCGTCGACGTATTTACGTAACCGATGACGTCGACTACGTCGACGCGTCGTTTCAGCCTTAGCACAATGAGGCAAAGAAAGTTGCGAGTGTCAGCACTTTGATAAAGAGGACGACAAACACTATTGAATGCAAGAAAGAACTTGTAGCAAAGTATGAAGGCACCTTCTCGCTCCCTTGAAAAGTCTTCAGGTAAGGTAAAAGTGATGTTAAGTCAATATGTCATTTCCTTGTAACTGTTTTGGACTCGTGTTTGCCTTTTCCCTGTGTGTGCTAGTTTAGTTGCAGCCCTGTGCTTTTATTTTGTAGGTTTCACTTCCTCGTGCCGTGCACAGGCTTCAACTCCTGCTGCCTGATTGGCAACCGGGACACACTTCGACCCGGTTGCCAATCAGTCTCCTATTTCAGTCGGGCTCTGTCTTCCAAACAGGGTTGGATCATTGCTTATTGCCTCCCGTACATGTGTTGTTTCCTTTCCGAACGAAGTTCCGTGACTTGTGCTCTCTCTTTTGCACTCGCCTTCTTTTGTTCTTTTCTCCACTCCTTTTGGAGGTGAGAGTTATGTGTATATGAAATAATATTCTTTTTACCCTGCATCTTTGGAGTCACGCCTCTAAGCTGCGTTCCAGCTCCTGACAGAATATGATAATTCAATGTGTCAATTTCCTTGTATATTTAGATCCTCCTGACAACTAGTTTCCACTGCACTTGAAATGTGTTTTTGGCACAACAAGGATTTTTTTCCCCTCAAAATATTAAACGCTGACCAAAGAAGTCCACTCCGTGTAAATCTATAATTTTTTCTCTATAAAATGTGTTTTGTCTTCTTATTTTTGGGTGTCCACAAAAGGAAAAAAAGATTTAATAATTTTTTTAATTTTTTTTTTTACATTTTTAACAAATAAACACACAGACACATGCAGAAAATGTGTACTGTTGAGTACCGGTATCGATTTGCAGGAACAATAGCCATCCGTAGTCCTGACATTTGATACTGTTGTGATAAAAAAAAACGGTAGCACTTTAGTATGGGGAACACATATTCACCATTAATTAGTTGCTTATTAACATGAAAATTAGTAACATATTGGTCTTAATTAGTCATTATTAAGTACTTATTAATGCCTTATTCTGCATGGCCTTATTATACAACCAGTAAGCCATTAACTAAGAGTGTTCCCTCAATAACCTCAGAATTATTGCTCATTAGCAGTGTTGGGTTAGTTACTGAAAACCAGTAACTAGTTATAGTTAATAGTTACTTCATTTCAAAAGTAACTCAGTTACTAACTCAGTTACTTACACCAAAAAGTAATGCGTTACTTTGAAAAGTAACTATTTAGTTACTTCTTTTTTTCTTCTTTTTTTTTTAAAGCTCCCATTAATGCCCTTTAGCCTTCATTTCAGTACTGTTATTGCACTGCAGAATAATACAATGTGTTGATCAACTTGACATGCATTTGCACCACTGAACTCTGCTAAGCAATGTGCTCTACATACAACACACAAAGACAAAGATATGTTACAAAGGCCAATTTGTTTCTGGCCAGAACAAATTGACAAAACTATTTTAAATAGCTGCAACATAACATACATAAGTAACAAACAGCATAATAACAACATAGCTGTAAACCAAATAAGTACTTTAACTTTATTTTTACATACACAAAGCCTAACCAGGCATTTTTTCCTCAAAGAATTCTGACACAAAATCATGTCTGAAGCTCAGAACACTCTACACATTTCCCCAGTTTTAGTTTAGAGATAAGGAAATATTGGCCTGGCCCACTAGGATCCCTCTTTATGTTTGTGAACTTTATAGTCTATACATTTAGAGTGATGTGATAGTCAAACACTCTAGAAGTCTAGGATGAAAGAGTATATAAGAGAATTGACAGCAACGTTCCCTCTAAGGTGCGCGCCTGTGCAATTGCGCACTGCTCAAGTGTCCTCTGCGCACGGCAAATCTATGCCACGCACAAAATCAAATGAAAAAATAAGCGCATAACAATTTTCAACACGACACGGACACGACAGAGAAAACTGTTTTTGTCATCATTGTTCAAATATTGTAACGTCTGTCGAGACGCTTTGAGGACATGAATTCCATCCATCACTTTACTGAGCAAAACTCTATATTGTCGGCCAAAAACACATCACCAAAACATTAGTAAAAAAAATGATATCTAGCAAAAGTGGTCATTTTCTGCAGTACAAACCAGACCAAAAGCAACTTTGTTAGATCTACAGCAGCCGCTCGCTCTTTCTCACTTGCGCCAACACATGCACATATGGCACTTAGCCAGTGATGCGTTTACAGCCACACAAAAAGTGGGACAACTCCAACACCACACATAAAGTGTCATTCCAGGTCCTTACACTATGATTTACCAATCAAATGTGTGCTTATTCTAGTGTCATTTATTAGGAATCTTAATTTATAAATATTAATCATGAAATGCTATTAGTATATTAAATAAATACTCATAAAAAATATATTTTTTACAAACAGGAAGTTGCAGGAATGTACACATGATCCCCTGCTTACATCTCATTGTGCAACATGTGAATGTTTCAATGGGAACTAAATGCAATGTCTGAAAGGGGTACAAATGATTTCCAAAGCAGGACCTCCACCCAGACAAACAATACAAGTACACAGTTCATGAAAAACAATATTTGTTGTTATTATCATTGTAAGTGGGCCTAAACACTTATGTTACAAAAGGAAATGACTGCTGTCATTTGATTATAATAATAAGAGAATGTTGTATGTCTATCTGTGTTGGCCCTGCGATGAGGTGGGGACTTGTCCAGGGTGTACCCCGCCTTCCGCCAGAATGCAGCTGAGATAGGCTCCAGCGACCCCGAAAGGGACAAGCGGTATAAAATGGATGGATGTATGGATGGAGATGTAAGTTGTTATTTAGTCAGGTTTGGGCCAGGTGGGCTGCTGGTGTAGCCACAGTGTGCACGTCTGATGTTGCTCACATGGGCTCCACTCAATGCTCACGAACTTTTTGCGTTTGCTCACACATGAACAATTAGAGGGAACATTGATTGACAGAGTGTGTACCTTCAGTGCTGAATGATGAACAGAGGCAGAGTTAATCCTTAAGTGGTGGAGGGAAAGTAGCATCGGAGTCTCTGTCTCTCTTTACGAGCTACGTCGAAGCATGTTGCTTACAGGGGCGGATTAAGAAATTTTGGCCCCCTGGGCCTGACATGGTCTTGGCCCCTCAACCCCCCGCGCGTGTGGGCGCACACACACGCACGCACTATGCAAGAAATACTGTATACTGTGAACAGACATGCACACTGTACTGTACAGAAGAGTGCACATACTGCACACACACTATTAGGTATACCACACAGACACTGACAAGCACAGGTTTCACACAGACACAGGGGGAGGGGATAAATGGCCTAAAAATAAACATTTTTGAAAATGATTACGCCCACTTCAGTGATGGTGCATTGGGTCATTTGAGAGATATTATGTATTGGAAGTTGGTAGCTATCATGAAATAAACCCCCCAACCCACCCAAAAAACTAAATCGGACATGATTTTTGCCCCCTTTTCCTCCCTTCTATCATTAAAAATAAAATAATATCTTAGGAAAACACATTGGCATAACGGCAGCTGTGCAGCAAATTGAGGCTCAAAGTCTGTATCTATTTGTGGTTAAGCTTGAGGAGAAGGAGAAAGGTAAAATGATAACATGCATCGGAGAGCACCACAAAGAAAGGTGTAGGCCAGTTCATGGTACAAGGGCTGCATGCAGGTCAAGATAGCCCATTTCCAAGAATGCTATAGTGGCTGGACAGGCACTGGACATGTCCTGAACTCAGTGTCAGACGTGGCTGCCGAATACTTGGATGAAGTGAAGCAGCTGACAGATCTCATGCTGCCCCATCTGAAGACTGTCCTGGCCAGGCAGAGGATGGATGAGGAGACCTTCCCAATGGACCCTGTCAGTGAACAGGCTAGTAACATTGATGGCACCCCTGTGCACAACATTGGGATGGAGAGACAATGTGGCAAGGTGGACTACAAACTGAAGAAGTTGGGCACACTGAACGCAGTCAATAGGTCAATAATTTTACAGAAGAGCCAGGAGCTTCAGAGGTTTCAAGGCAGCAGCACAAGCAAAAAGGGAGGTTGAACTCAACTGGAGTAAATTCATGAAGGCAAAATTCGAGAGTAGGGCAGATGAGAAACAAGAGATGGCTCAAAGAAAGGAGAGTAAGAGACTAGACATGCTGGACACACTGAAATCTTTTGATGGCCCCTTCACGATAGTGGGGAAGTTGAAAAGTTCCTTGTGGATGAAAGTCTGCACAAGAATGCAAAGCTGCAGAGAATGAAGCTTGAGGTTCAGTTTGCCAGAGAAAGCACCAAGCTTCTGCCTAAAGTCAATCCTATCTTCACAATCCAGGTGACACTTCCCAGAAATGGCAAAAGTGCAATTCTCCAAGTCATAATGGATACTTAGAATTTTATGGTGGTGGTAAGTATTCATGAAAACAGGTAGCCTAACATTAGTGAATGGGTGAATTCTGGAAATAACCTAAAAATCTTACACAGTGCACCTTTAAGCAAGGGGTTTCTTTCGTGCTTTCAATTTTGCAAAATCATCCACCACATCATTGAAGTCCAACTCTCTTGTCAGCTCACTCTCAATTGCCATTAGAGATAACGCATTTAATCTTTTCTGAGTCATTCTTGTGCGCAGCTCATTTTTTACTCTTGACAAAAGAGAGAATGAGCGTTCTCCCTCACAGTTACTGACCGGTAGAGTGAGAAAAATCTGTAGCGCAATGTATGTATTAGGAAACGTAGGCTGTAGTCCAAAATGTATTATTGTTTTGAGCAGTCCTGAAGGGGTCCTCTCCTCATCAGTGTTGTTGAGCTGTATAAAAGATTTGAACTGTATAAGCTCCTGTCCAAGACTTTCATTGAGGTCAGATGGGTATGATTCAGTGAGAATCTTGGCCTTGTGAAGGACTGAAGCATTGGACTCTGTATCCAAAGAGAAAAGGACACTGAACAAATTGTTCAGATGTTTGTAGGCCTCCAGACGGTGATTAAGGCTTGAACTCAGTTGATCAATAGAGGCAATAAATGTCTCTATTTGAAACAGTTGCCTTCCCTCAAGCACAACATCTGGGGATGCTGATTCATCAGCAAACTTTTTACGTTTCCTCGTCCGTTCAGCCCTGTAAGATGGGGTGCCACCCAACATGTTTAAGGCTTTCTGCTCAAAATGATCAAATAGATCTCTTTGGGAGAGAACAAAGGTGCGCAGAGATTCCAGCAATCTAACTGCTGTACCAAGGTCCATGTCTGCTTTTTGAAGTTGCAGACTTGTGGCCTGAAATCTGGACAGAACAGTGTCCCAAAAGCCTGCCATGAAGGCCATCTCAAGTGAATCCAGCTTCCGCACTAGACTGTCAGCTTCAGTTCGTGTGTCTCGTTTCTCTGTGTCATCAGTGGAAATAACCTGTAGTGCTGCTTTTATTTTACTGTAGTTCTGCCACAGTGCTTTGGTAGATTCTGCACGGCAACTCCAACGCGTGTTGGATAAAGCTTTAAGTGTGAGATCTATGTTGGAATTGCCAAATACCCTGTCCCATCGGTGTGTGGATGCAGTTGTGAAGTTGTAAATAGACTGAATCAAGTCAAAATACTTAGAGACTTCATTTCCACATCTGTCAATGCTGTTGACTCCCACCAAATTCAAAGAGTGAGCTGCACATGGAATATAGTGTATTAATGGGTTGCTTTTCTTTAAGTGAGCCTGCAACCCATTATACCTCCCTGACATGTTGCTGGCATTATCATAAGCCTGCCCCCTGCAATTTGACAGCTCTAACCCTAGATTTTCCAACACAGACATGACACAGTTAGCCAAACTTTCACCTGTATGGCTAGTAATGGGCTCAAAACCCACAAAGCGTTCAACAACACTGCCCTCTTTGCTAACAAAACGGAATATGAATGTCAATTGGTCCACAAGAGATAAATCTGGGGTTGAATCCACAATGATAGAGTAGTATTTGCTTGCTTGCAGTTCATCTGCTATAGCCTGTTTGGTTTTTGCACCCATCAATTCAATGAATTCCTCACAAATGGTGGAGGACAGATATGAGGTATTACCTCGACCCATCTGCCCAAACTTTCTGATGTGATCCTTTAGAAAGGGATCAAATTCAGCCAGGACCTCCAGAATACCAAGGTAGTTCCCATTGAGAGGAGACCCTAACGATTCATTTTTACCCCTAAATGCAAGGCCCCTTTCTGCAAGGAATTTAATGACTGCAACAACTCTTTGTAACACCTGCCTCCAATAGCTGCTCTCTGCCTGAAACTGTTTGAACAGGTCTGCATCAACTGTGGCACCTTTGGCGCGGTTCAAGACTGCTTGCATGCAGGTTATGTGCTCAGCACTTCGCTCATGTTCACCAAATCTTTCTGAGTGTTTCCAATCACAATAGCCTGTCACAAAAGAATGCGTTTTTGGGGAAAACAGTTTGCATGCAAAGCAGTAAACATTACCAGTAGAGGGAGAGTACATCAGCCACTCTCTTTGTACTCGTTGTCCATTGGGCAAGTGTGAAGTAAAATGTTCATTGTTTAGGCATCGGGTTTTGCCTCCTAGCCCACTGTTCCTCACAGAAGCTGGATAATGGCTGTGACGGTTGTGAAATGATTTTGCACCTCTTTGAATAAGAACTTCCTTCATTGACTCAGTGAGGGTCTCAGCCCATTTAGCGGGATCACTAGGTAGAGTTGTCACTGTAGATGGTGTTGAAGAAAGATTCAGCTCATTTTCTATGCTGTCCAGAGGTGCAGTGACCTCACATTCATCCGAGCAACTGGCTACTGCTGAATTGGTTGAATCATAAGCATCAGAAGCATTTGGTTCAGTGTCTACACTTGTAGTGGTCTCAGGATCTTGGGAGCTACATGCTAGCTCAGGTGCATTGCTAACCTTAGCTGAATTTGCAGTAGCATTTATAGAATTGCTTTCAGCAGATGTCTTTGTACTGAAGAAGCTGGAGATATTTGGAACACTCTCAAGTAAAACTGATTCCTTTTTTTTCTTTTCTTGCTGAATTTTTTTTCTAGCTCCTCCACTTAAACGTTTATGATCCATATTTCCCTTCTTTCTTTGCACATTGGCTCTTTGCCTATCACAACAGATAAACCAACTATGTGTGTGTGTGTGTGTGTGTGTGTGTGTGTGTGTGTGTGTGTGTGTGTGTGTGTGTGTGAGTTTGTTTGTGTGTTTATGATCGGTGCTGCTTCCTTCAAGTGTGTGAGGTGATTTAGAAAACTAGCAACCCAGCATCAACACTCCAAAGCAGAGAATAACAGCTTACTAGCATAGACAATTGAGAGCAGAGAATCAACTGATTCGTCTGATAGACAGCAGGAGAGCAGAGTGGTCAGTGATGATCGAATCAAGAAAATGTCTAAATGGCAAGGGAACAGACTGATTTGTACTGAGGAGAAAGAGAGAGAGAGCCAATTACAGTGAAATATATTCCAAAAGAGCCAAGTGACTAGCTGAAGGCAGGGACAAATGCCTTGGAGTGACCAACAAGAGTGCAAAGTACCAAATGGCAAAATGTGGAAAGACCAACAGGCAGATCTGCTTTTACCTCTTATCTTCACAACCAAAAAGTTGCTAAATGATGTTTTCAGTCGCTAGCCAGGTATGGCCAAAAGACGCGAAATCTAGCGGCAAAGTCGGTCAATCACACTGACAGTGAAACAAATATTTTGAAAAGATAATAATTGTACACCTTTGTGCACTTTAGTCTTCTATCTAAATATTTTCACAAAGGACACCAAGGCAGCTTGCTAGCTATGATGGGAGCAACAATGTCTGATAGACAGCAGGAGAGCAGAGTGGTCAGTGATGATCCAATCAAGAAAATGTCTAAATGGCAAGGGAACAGACTGATTTGTACTGAGGAGAAAGAGAGAGCCAAGTACAGTTAAATATATTCCAGAGCCAAGTGACTAACTGAAGGCAAAGACAACAGCCAGATACCTTAGCAGAGACCAACAAGAATTCAAAGTACCTAATAGCAAGATGGCGAGACCAACACAATAAATTGTATTAGGATTTAATTTATTAACGTTAATCTTAACAGCCAAAAAGTTGCTGAATAATGTTTGTAGTCGCTAGCCAGGTATGCCCAAAACAAGAGTCGCTAAACCTAGCAGCAAAGTTGCTTAATTGCAACACACTCTAGGATTCAGGGGAATTAAGGATAATAAAGATATTAATTGTACAACTTTTTGTACTTTTTTTCTAGTTTTTTGAGTCGCCAGCCATGTATGGCCAAAAGTCGCTAATTGAATGCCAACGTTGCTTAATCGCCAACACACTGGGACTCACTGAAGGACTGACTGAATAAAAAAGATAATTAAGATAATTGTGTACTTTTCTCTTCTGATATTTTCTCTAAGGACCCCAAGCTATCTGCAAGCAGCAATAATGTCTGACAGACAGGAGAGCAGAGTGGTCAGTGATGAATGGCAAGGGAACAGGCTGATTTGTACTGAGGAGAAAGAGAGAGAGAGCCAATTACAGTGAAATATATTCCAAAAGAGCCAAGTGACTAGCTGAAGGCAGGGACAAATGCCTTGGAGTGACCAAGAAGAGTGCAAAGTACCAAATGGCAAAATGTGGGAAGACCAACAGGAAGATCTGCTTTTACCACTTATCTTCACAACCAAAAAGTCGCTAAATGATGTTTTTAGTCGCTAGCCAGGTATGGCCAAAAGACGCGAAATCTAGCGGCAAAGTCGGTCAATCACACAGTGAAACAAATAATTTTAAAAAGATAGTAATCGTACAATGTCTTGTACTTTTGTCTTCTTTCTTAATATTTCTCAAAGGACACCAAAATGTCGCTATCTGCAGGCAGCTTGCTAGCTATGATGGCAGCAACAATGTACCGTAGAGTGACTGACCAACAAGAGCTCAAAGTACCTAATGGCAAAATGTGGAGAGACAGACACAATAAATTGCATTAAGATGAAGAGAACTGTTGCTATTATTAATCTTAACATCAACCAGAAAGTCGCTAAATGTCACCAGCCAGGTATGGCCAAAAGTCGCTTAATTGGCCACACACAGTAACAGAGAAACTAACAAAAAAAAGATCATAAAGATAATAGTTGTACAACTGTGTGTACTTTTGTCTTCTTTCTAAATATTTTCCCAAAGGACACCAAAATGTTGCTATCTGCAGGCGGGAGCGTGCCTATGTTCCCCGGGTCCTATGTTCCCCGGGTCCTATGTTCCCCGGTTGTTCCTGGGTCTTTGTATGCGACCGGGGAACTTAGGACCCTTTTTCTAAAAAAGGGTCCTATGTTCCCTGCATTGTATCTGGCGAAATTGCGAAATTGTGCCCTGACCAAAACCATCCCTAAACCTAACCTGTCACAGGGCGTTGTGGAGCACTTTTTTTTGGCGAAATTGTGCCCTGACCAAAACTATCCCTAAACCTAACCTGTCACAGGGCGTTGTGGAGCACTTTTTTGGCGAAATTGTGCCCTGACCAAAACCATCCCTAAACCTAACCTGTCACAGGGCGTGCGGCAGCAGATAGAGCAACTCAAACGCGAACTTCCTTCCTTCGACAACTTAAACGCGTCTCTGTCATGCGTGTCTGCGTGCGTCTTACTTAGTCGCGCATTGGAAGCAGCGGGGAACATAGAACCCTTTTCTGGAAAAAGTGTTGTACGTTCCCCGCAGCGGGGAACATAGAACCCTTTTTTTTAAAAAGGGTCCTTAGTTCCCTGGTAGAGGGGAACATAGGACCCGGGTAACATAGGGACGGGGAACATAGGGATGACCCGCTGCAGGCAGCTTGCTAGCTATGATGGCAGCAACGATGTCTGCCAGACAGGAGAGAGTGGTCAGTGACGATCGAATCGAGAAAATGACAAAATGGGTCAAAGACCAAAAAGTTATTAACTGACAGCAGTGACAAATGTCAGACTGTAAACTTTCTCGAAAGAAAAGGACAAAATGGGAAGATGCTGATAATAACAGCAAAATGGAAAATATAAGAATTTCCAAGTAATGCTCAACTCAAGTGTGTGTGTGTGTGTGTGTGCGCGCGTTAAACTTCTTGTTGAATGATTTCAAATTATCTCTGAGTCTGAACTGAGGGAAAGGAAACCAAATTTTGAGCAGTCTCTCACGAGTTCAAAATACCAAATGAGGAGATTCTAAAAGAACAGACCGGTTTATGAAAGACTTGATGGGGGAGGGGCACAGCTAAGAATACTTGAGTGAGATTCTGTAATCCAAATTCGAGATAGAGCTTTTTGATAATGATAATTTGTCAGAGTAAGGTTGTGTAATCAAAATTTGAGAATGAGCTTTGTCAATCAATCAAGAATATTTGCATTAAGTTCTGTGATCAAAATTCAGAAACAACCTTTAATAATTGATAAAGAATATGTGAGTGAGGTTGTGTGATCCATCCAATTTGAGAATTAGCTTTGATAATAATGATTGAGAGCCTCTGGCCCTCTGTGGATCATGGCCGCGGGGCCAATTTTGCCTGGCCCCTTGGGGCCTCTGTGGGTCGTGGCCGCGGGGCCAAGTTGGCCTGGCCCCTTGGGGCCTCTGACCCTCTATGGATCGGGGCCAAGTTGGCCTGACCCCTCGGGGCCTCTGGCCCTCTATGGATCATGGCCGCGGGGCCAAGTTGGCCTGACCCCTTAGGACCTCAGGCCCTCTGTGGGTCGCGGCCGCGGGGCCAAGTTGACCTGGCCCCTTGGGGCCTCTTACCCTCTATGGATCGTGGCCGCGGGGCCAAGTTGACCTGGCCCCTTGGGGCCTCTGGCCTTCTGTGGCTCGCGGCCGCGGGGCCAAGTTGGCCTGGCCCTTTGGGGCCTCTGGCCTTCTGTGGGTCGTGGCCGCGGGGCCAAGTTGGCCTGGCCCCTTGGGGCCTCTGACCGTCTATGGATCGTGGCCGCGGGGCCAAGTTGACCTGGCCCCCTGGGGCCTCTGACCCTCTATGGATCGTGGCCGCGGGGCCAAGTTGGCCTGGCCCCTTGGGGCCTCTGACCGTCTATGGATCATGGCCGCGGGGCCATGTTGGCCTGGCCCCTTGGGGCCTCTGGCCCTCTGTGGGTCGCGGCCGCGGGGCCAAGTTGACCTGGCCCCTTGGGGCCTCTTACCCTCTATGGATCATGGCCGCGGGGCCAAGTTGGCCTGGCCCCTTGGGGCTTAAGATTATTATTTTTGCAAAAGTAGTTTTGCTTGGGTCGCGGCCGCGGGGCCAAGTTGGCCTGGCCCCTTGGGGCCTCTGGCCCCCTGGGCCTGGGCCCGGTAGGCCCGGTCATTAATCCACCTATGGTTGCTTATGTAGCTTGTTGCAGCACTCAGCAGATTTGAATTGCAGTTTTGGGCAGTAGATGGGATCTTTGATCCAAAGCAAAATTTACATTTAACTAAAATGTTATTTTCTTTGTGCTCGACAAAAGAATAGTAGTGAAAATATCTCCAACAAACTCGACTGCAGCTCCGCCATGATCAGACACGCCCCCCTCCTCTCTCTCCCCCCACACTCAGACACACACACAGAGCGCAGGTCTCTCTTCTCCGGTTTGTGACACAAGAAGAATCAGAACTACGACACTAACACACTTTATACTACATTAAAAGTAATGTAAAATAACGCAGTAACGCATCATGTAGTAACGGTAACTGAGTTACTGAAAAATAAAAAATAACGCGTTAGATTACTAGTTACCGCCGAAACTAACGGCGTTACAGTAACGCGTTACTTTGTAACGCGTTAGTCCCAACACTGCTCATTAGTAACCCTAAACTTAACCCTAACCCTTATATGTTCCCCTAGTGTCCAAATAACACTAAATTAAGTCTTTGTTACTTTAATAAGCAACTCATTACCGTATTTTTCGGACTATAAGTCACAGTTTTTTTCATAGTTTGGCCGGGGGTGCGACTTATACTCAGGAGCGACTTATGTGTGAAATTATTAACACATTACCGTAAAATATAAAAAAATATTATTTAGCTCATTCACGTAAGAGACTAGGCATATAAAATTTTATCGGATTTAGCGATTAGGAGTGACAGATTGTTTGGTAAACGTATAGCATGTTCTATATGTTATAGTTATTTGAATGACTCTTACCATAATATGTTACGTTAACATACCATTGACTGAGACTTTTATTAGTAGATTGCACAGTGAAGTACATATTCCGTACAATTGACCACTAAATGGTAACACCCGAGTAAGTTTTTCAACTTGTTTAAGTTGGGGTCCACTTAAATTGATTCATGATACAGATACTGTATATACTATCAAATATATACTATCATCATAATACAGTCATCACACAAAATAATCATCAGAGTATATACATTGAATTATTTACATTATTTACAATCCGGGATGTGGAGGGGGGGGGTTAGGTTTGGTTGTTATCATCACTTCAGTTATCAACAATTGTATCATCAGAGAAATGGACATTGAAACAGTATAGGTCTGACTTGGTAGGATATGTACAGCAAGTAGTGGACACAGAGAGAGAGAGAGCGAGAGAGAGAGAGAGAGAGAGCGAGAGAGAGAGAGAGAGAGAGAGAGAGAGAGAGAGAGAGAGAGAGAGAGAGAGAGAGAGAGAGAGAGATCAGAAGGCATAAGAAAAAGTATCTACATTTGATTATTTACATTTGATTATTAACAATCCGGGGAGGGTGTTAGTTTAGGGTTGAAGTTGCCTGGAGGTGTACTTTTAGTGCGGTTTTGAAGGAGGATAAATGCACTTTCTTTTATACCTGTTGGGAGCGCATTCCATATTGATGTGGCATAGAAAGAGAATGAGTTAAAGGCCTACTGAAACCCACTACTACCGACCACGCAGTCTGATAGTTTATATATCAATGATGAAATCTTAACATTGCAACACATGCCAATACGGCCGGGTTAACTTATAAAGTGCAATTTTAAAATTCCCGCCACACTTCCGGTTGAAAATCTCCTTTGGATATGATTTATGCGAGTGACGTCATAAAATGCACGGAAGTGTTTGGGCCCTTTTGGACACAATACACAAAGCTCTGTTTTCTTCGACAAAATTCCACAGTATTCTGGACATCTGTGTTGGTGAATCTTTTGCAATTTGTTTAATGAACAATGGAGGCTGCAAAGAAGAACGTTGTAGGTGGGATCGATCGGTGTCTTAGCGGCTAAGTACAATACTTACAGCAACACAACAAGGACTACTTACCCTGATAGAAGACGCCTAGCTGATGCTTGCCGCCAAACCCACGGATGAAGTCCTTCGTCGCGCCGTTGATCGCTGGAATGCAGGTGAGCACGGCTGTTGATGGGAAGATGAGGGCTGGCTGGCGTAGGCGGAGCGCTAATGTTTTTATCATAGTTCTGTGAGTTCCGGCTGCTAAGTTGCTAAATTAGCCTTAGCGTCGTTAGCAACAGCATTGTTAAGCCTTACCAGGCTGAAAATTTTTAACCGTGTAGTTACATGTACATGGTTTAATAGTATTTTTGCTCTTCTGTCTATCCTTCCAGTCAGGGGTTTATTTATTTTGTTTCTATCTTCATTTGAGAACGATGCTAGCACGTTAGCTCAGTAGCTAAGTGTGTCACCGATGTATTGTCTTGGAGATAAAAGTCACTTTAAATGTCCATTTCGTGTGCTCGACTCTCATTTTCAAGAGGATATAGTATCCGAGGTGGTTTAAAATACAAATCCATGACACACAATAGAAAAAGGAGAGAGTACATAGTTCTGTGAGTTCCGGTTGCTAAGTTGCTAAATTAGCCTTAGTGTCGTTAGCAACAGCATTGTTAAGCCTTACCAGGCTGAGAATTTTTAACCGTGTAGTTACATGTACATGGTTTAATAGTATTTTTGCTCTTCTGTCTATCCTTCCAGTCAGGGGTTTATTTATTTAGTTTCTATCTTCATTTGAGAACGATGCTAGCATGTTAGCTCAGTAGCTAAGTGTGTCACCGATGTATTGTCTTGGAGATAAAAGTCACTTTAAATGTCCATTTCGCGTGCTCGACTCTCATTTTCAAGAGGATATAGTATCTGAGGTGGTTTAAAATACAAATCTGTGATCTACAATAGAAAAAGGAGAGAGTGTGGAATCCAATGAGCCAGCTTGTACTTAAGTTACGGTCGGAGCGAAAAAAGATACGTCCATCACTGCCTCTCAAGTCCTTCACTGTAACGTTCCTCATCTACGAATCTTTCATCCTCGCCCAAATTAATGGGGTAATCGTCACTTTCTCGGTCCGAATCTCTCTCGCTCCATTGTAAACAATAGGGAATTGTGAGGAATACTAGCTCCTGTGACGTCACGCTACTTCCGGTACAGGCGAGGCTTTTTTATCAGCGAGCAAAAGTTGTGAACTTTATCGTCGATTTTCTCTACTAAATCCTTTCAGCAAAAATATGGCAATATCGCGAAATGATCAAGTATGACACATAGAATGGATCTGCTATTCCCGTTTAAAAAAATAATAATAATTTCAGTAGGCCTTTAAGACCTTTGTTAGATCGGAATCTGGGTTTAACGTGGTTAGTGAAACTCCCCCTGGTGTCGGGGTTATGGCGGTCATTTACGTTAAGGAAGTAGTTTGACACTTCGGTATCAGGGAGGTGTAGCGGATTTTATAGACTAGGCTAAGTGCAAGTTGTTTAACTCTGTCCTCCACCCTGAGCCAGCCCAAAGTGGGTAGGAGTGAGGTGTGATCTGAGGGTGGAGGTCTAGAAGTAATCTGACTAGCTTGTTTTGGGATGTTTGGAGTTTAGATTTGAGGGTTTTGGAGGTGCTGTGTACCAGGAGGTGCATGCGTAATCGAAAAAGGGTTGAACGAAGGTTCCCGCTAGAATCCTCATGGTGCTTTTGTTGACCAGAGAGGAGATTCTATAGAGAAATCTCGTTCGTTGGTTGACCTTTTTGATTACCTTGGTTGCCATTTTATCACAGGAAAGATTAGCCTCTAGAATGGAACCTAGGTAGATGACCTCATCTTTCTTGGTGATAACGATGTCACCCACTTTTATAGTGAAGTCATTGACTTTCTTAAAGTTGATGTGGGACCCAAATAGGATGGATTCCGTTTTACCCAAGTGTATGGATAGCTTGTTGTCAGCGAGCCAGGTGCAAGTTCTACAGAGCTCAGCACTGAGGATTTTCTCCACCTGTGACTTGTCCTTGTCTGATACCAGCAAGGCCGAGTCATCCGCAAACAAGAACAATTCACAGTTGCATGCTGATGACAAGTCGTTCATGTATATTAGGAACAGTAAAGGCCCTAATATACTGCTTTGGGGGACTCCACAGCTCACTGAGAGGGGTGGGGGACACAGTGCCATTCACCTCTACCACCTGTTCCCTCCCCTCCAAGTAAGATTGCATCCAGCTCTGAGGTTTTGTCAAATCCGATTGCTCTGAGCTTATCCAACAGTATAGCGTGGTTAACAGTGTAAAAGGCCTTCTGAAGGTCCAGCATGACCATGCCACAGTATTTGCCCGCGTCCACCTCATGTTTGATGTGGTCGGTCAGATAGAGAAGGCATGTGTCAGTGGAGTGGTTAGTTCTGAAGCCGGATTGGAATTTGTACATGAGTTTTTTAGTGGCAAGGTAACTATCGACCTGTTCATAAACTATTTTTTCCATTACTTTAGAAATGGAACTGAGAATAGAAACAGGTCGGTAGTTGCCAGGTTCCAATTTGCTTCCTTTTTTAAAGAGGGGAGTTACTCTTGCTATCTTAAAATCTTTTGGTACTTGGCCTTGTGAAATTGAGAGGTTTATTATGTGCGTGATGATTGGGGCAATGGTGGAGGCAGAGTCCCTGAGGAATCTGGAGGGGATATTGTCAAGGCCAGTGGCCTTGTTTGGGTGGAGCGCGCTCAATTTTTTAAGCACCTCATCAGCTGAGACCATTTCTAATTTGAAATCGTTGTTGGATACTCCTAGCTTTCTGTAGAAGGCTTTAATGTGTTCTACACCAGGGGTCGGGAACCTTTTTAACTGAGAGAGCCATGAAAGCCAAATATTTAAAAAATGTATTTCCGTGAGAGCCATATCATATTTTTTAACACTGAACACAACTAAATGCGTGCATTTTTAAGTAAGACCAACATTTTTAGAGTATAATAAGTCTCTTATTCTTTTTAATAACATTGTTATTCTGAAGCTAGCCAATAATAAATAAAATACTTCTTACCATTAATGCCAGTTCTTGAACAGGTGCGGTAGAAAACGGATGGGTGGATTAAAATGCATGAGAAGGTTTTATATTTTGAACGTTATTTTTAACACTGTGATTACCAACGGATTTATTCATTACTTATCGGGTTAAGCAATGTCAGCTAAGATTTACCTGAGAGCCAGATGCAGTCATCAAAAGAGCTACATCTGGCTCGAGAACCGTAGGTTCCCTACCCCTGCTCTACACCAAAGCGACCAAAGTGGTGGGACAGCTTGTTGACTAGAGTTGCGGCTATGCTGGTGAAAAAGGTGTTAAGTCTGCTTACTACCTCCATTTTGTCTGTAATGAACCAGGCACGTTCTCAGTTGGTTATTTACGGTATGCGTCATATAACGTACACTTATTCAGCCTGTTGTTCACTATTATTTATTTATTTTAAATTGCCTTTCAAATGTCTATTCTTGGTGTTGGGTTTAATCAAATAAATTTCCCCAAAAAGTGCGACTTATACTCCAGTGCGACTTATATATGTTTTTTTCCTTCTTTATTATGCATTTTTGGCCGGTGCAACTTATACTCCGGAGCGACTTATACTACGAAAAATACGGTAACGGTGAATATGTTCCCCATACTAAAGTGTTACCAAAAAAACATGTATGAACTCAAACTTTGGCTTCAGCAAGCTTGCCCATTTCAATCATTACATTGATAGAGTTCCTCATCGAGCAATGTCCAATAATGCTTGGCAGCTTAATTACAGTCCCTTGAAATGCGGTGAGAAATGACAAGAATAACATCAAGTGACATCGGCCATCTTGGATCCGCCATGTATTAAAATAAATACAGATCTTGCTTTGATGTGAAGAGCAGACACTTCATGTACATTTTGCGTGTGAAGTAGCAGTCATGAGCAGAGAGAGAGTACATCATATATAATACAACGTACAGACAGTTCTACAATACATGTTCATGACATGAGTACAAAGTGATACGTTGTTTTTTCCCCTTCAGTCAGCAGTCAAGCACTCTGTTTGTCTCGGGCTCCCCGCGTCGGTCGCATTGTGGCGCCGACAGACGGTCCCCTCCTGGCTTTTTTGCGCCCCCGCACACTGGCTTGCATCCTCATGAATGAAACATGAGTTGTGTTGCATTAAGGGAGCCTGACACACACACACACACACACACACACACACACACACACGCACACACACTCACATTCTTGTATTTGTTACCTTCTTGAGACCTCCGAAAAATGCCTACCTCTTTAGGACCACCCTTTCTAGATATATAATGATTTGTATTTACAACATTAATAATATATACATACTAAGCAAATACAAAAAAGTATGTTGTGAAAAATGAGTTGGAATTTCACAAGAAAAATGTCACATTGTGAGAAAAAGACTGCTTTTGGTTCTTTTTTTTGTGTGTGGAATTTTTTGTTTTTGATTGGTTTATAATCTTCATTATTTACTTCAAGTTAGGACAATATGTCTTTTATACATATTTATTTTATATTTTTAATTAATTTTGGCCAAAGGGGGCGCATTTAAATTTCTTGCACCCACTTGTTATTACATATGTTGGCCAGAGGAGGAAAACTTCAAATTTTTACACACACTTGTTATTCTATATGTTGACCAGATGGCGAACACTTTCAAAACTGACAGTCAATTTGAAAAGTACATCCTTTTTGGGACCACCCTAATTTTGATAGATTTCCCAAACAGGGCTGCAAATGAGACATTCTCTATTAGATGCAATGGTTTTCCGTATTGAGACCATGATTTATGTCCTAACTTGTTCACCGGTCCTCATACGGAAGGTACTGTTCCTGGTTGATGTCTCAAGAATGGTATAAATACAAGAACACACACACACACACACACACACAAAAACATTGCCTCCATTGATGTATGCTTAGTCTGACATTTGCTAACCAGGCCCTCTTCGTCTCACCAGCGTCGCCCCGAATTGTTTGTTTTCATTTTTCGTGTGTGTGTGTGTGTGTGTTGTGTGTGTGTGTGTGTGTGTGCGCGTGTGTGTATGGGACCATGCCGCGCCTCACATTGATACCAGCACCATTAAAAACCCCTTTATGTGTTTTTCCTTCTTCTAGTACCAGGACCTAAACAACCCACAGCATTTTGATAGCCCCTGGGTGAGGCCAGTTGTCGTGGCAACGCTGCTGCCGCATCACTTCTTCTGGGACACACCAACAATGTACCAGCACAAGTAAAGTCAAAGTGAAATAAAAAGCAACCACTTCAATTTAATCTAAAATGT